>NW_016107780.1:1119254-1172530 GCF_001604975.1 Cebus imitator | reverse complement strand
AAAAAAAAAAAAAAAAAAAAAAAAAAAAAAAAAAAAAAAAAAAAAAAAAAAAAAAAAAAAAAAAAAAACTGAGAGAGAGAATTATAAAAATTATATTCTAAAAAACATGTTTTCTTTTTTTGGTGAAGGAGTGATGAAATGAAGTGATTCAGATTGATAGGTTGCATTCAAAATCATGTTGGGGAAGAAAGAAAATAAATTAAGGTTTAAAAGCTTGAGTTTGAGGTACTTGTGAAAAATTTAAGTAGAAAGAGCTACTTAGCTTTAAAGGTCTGTGACCTAGTATTCATTCATTCAGTTCAATAGTGACTGTACTTTCCTTGTGTGTTCAGGCACTGTTATAGGTGCTGAGGCTTCAACAGTGAAGAATTCCTTGCACTCATGAAGCTTAGAATATAAAGTGGGTATGAACAAAAATCAAGGAGACAAATGAATACATAACGGAATTTCAGTTAGTGATAGGTAATGGGAAGAAAATAAAGCAGTTTAAGTGTCTAGAGTAGAGGCTATTTTAAATTGGATAGTCAGAGAAATCCTCGTAGGCTAGGAGATGATATTTAAACACAGATTTTCATAATGAAAATGAATCTTGTCACATTAGCTAAGGGAGAAGAAAATGCAAAGTGGTGGCAAGTTGTCAACATTGTCAAAACCTACAGAGATATAGCAAAATCAGGATATATAAATGTTATTTGGCTCTGGCTATTTGGAGGCTACTGGTGACCAAAATGAGAACAGTATAAGTAGGAGAACAGATGTTGGATTGGAAAAGGAAGGAGTAACTAGGTTTGAAAAAGAACAGTTAGCATAATTTTTAAAAGAAAGCTTGGTTGCAAAAGGACAGAGAGGTGGCACTATTCTAGGAGTGCCAGGAGAGTAACTTGTATATTTTTCCAATTGTATTCTTATGACTATTCCTAGTACATTTTATGCAATCCTCTTGAGAAAATACAATTGAACTCACTGACAAAATAATATGTTATTTTGGGGTGGGTGAGAATATATTTTTCTTAGACCATTCATTCCATGAGAACTAAAGTGGACAAATGCTGCAGTGCTGTAAGTAGAATCTCTGCATGCTCCGTGGTTTAGATCATTGAAATCCAGCCACGCATGGCCTATATCATAACGGTTTCGGCTTAATATTTTTAAAACATTTTTAAAATTAAGGGGTGAGACTTCTTTCTTGAATGACTGTTTTCACAGCAAGATTTTAAACTATCTTTTAGAGAATGAATAAAATATTTGCTATTTCTGATTCAACATTATCATGGGAGCAAGGCTTGGTAAAAATGTTACACTTACAATAATAAACATGCAGATATGCCACTAAAAACAAAAGGTGAAAGAATAAGTATAATTTTGTCTAATAATCTCAGTCCCAGCATTCTGTTATTCTTCTGAGTGTATAAGCAAGTCTTACTTTATAAAGTAACCCTGAAAATCTATTATCAAATGATGACAACTATCATTTTCTTCTCCTTTGAGTGATTGTTCCTTTATATTACCAGGAAGTGATGCTTTTTGTGATTTTTAAAGTAAGATTTTCTAGCTATTTTTTAAAGCTTTTACCAAGAAAGCCTCTGGTGCTGAAAATTAAATGTGTCCAGGAATGTTTTTTGTCATCAGAATGTGAACTAATGATGAGCTCTCAGACTGGGTCTCTACCTAGAAACTGCTCAGGAGACCTAGATTTTAATTGAGTCTAGCAAGTAAAATAGGGCTGTGGTTGCCATGCTATGCAACCTCAGGTCTCAGACAAATCGCTGAGCATTTTTCATTACCAATTAATATATGACACCTTAAATAATATGGCTTTGCTATTGTTTACTGAAAAACAAGTAGGGCAGCGTTTCTAAATGAAAAAAAAAATGTTAAGAATATCTTCAACTCCTGCAATTAGATTTCAATTCAGAATTCTCTGCAATTATATCTAAAGGTAACAGAGGTGACTGTAAGATTTTCCACATTCTTTAATCGAAACCTTTTTTGCCACAAGAAAAATGTCTACATTATGTGTGTGCATATTTGCTAAAAATATTTAGGAAATTACAATACTTTATCAACATTTGATGAATAACAAATCACTTTTCTTTTGGATCTGCCAGATCATTACTAATTGAATCAAATTATTGTACAGACTAAACCATTTTGTAAACTTAGAGTTTGTTGTTGTTGTTGTTGCTGTTGTTTTATCAAGACCCTCCAGAGAAACATGAGTCTGTAAATTAATCTTTACATTGTTGTATATATAAAAGAGAGTAAAGGAAATGTAAATAGCTATATTTATTGCATACAATAAATTCTGCATTCATTATAGGCAGACTTCGTATTTTCTTTTTTCTAAAAGATTGTTTGAAAACTGGTTGTTTTCAACTTCAAAGATATTTCTCAAAGCAAGAAAATTAAAACTGATGATGAGTTTTTAAGCTTCCACAACTCCTACTTATTAGATATTGTACAGACTACTCATATTACTAATTGAAATAAAATTAAATTGAGAGATTTATATAGAGAGTAGACATTTTTGAGTCTTACTATATGTATTCTCAACAAATTATAAGCTTTTGGAGGGATAGAAAGAGATGTAAATTGTGGAATAGAATTCCACAATCACCACACAAAACAATTACAACAACAACAAAAAAATAAAATACCAAGGAATATAGCTAACCAAAGAGGCAAGAGATCTCTACAAGGAGAATTACAAAACGCTGTTGAAAGAAATCAGGGAAGACAGGAATAAGTGGAAAATTTTCCATGATAATGGACTGAAAGAATCAATATTGTAAAAATGGCCTATACTGCCCAAAGCAATTTACAGATTCAGTGCTATTCCTATCAAACTACCAAAGTCATTCTTCACAGAATTAGAAAAAATGTATTCTAAAGGTCATAAAGATCCAAAAAAGAAGAAGATCCCAAATAGCCAAAATAACTCTAAGCAAAAAGAATAAAGCAGGCATCACACTACCAAAATTCAAACTATACTATAAAGCCAAAATAGCTTAGTACTTGCACAAAAATAGACACATAAAGCAATGGAGCAGAACAGAAAACTCAGAAGTAAAGAGTCACAGCTACAATTCTCTAATATTCAACAAGTTTAATAGAAACAAGCAGTGGGGAAAGAGTGCCTCATTCACTAAGTGGTGCTGGGATAGCTGGCTGGCCATATGCAGAAGAATGAAACTGAATCCCTATCTTTAACCATATACAAAAATAAATGGATGTTTTAACTAATATATGTTGAGTCAATAAAGCTACTTAATATATTCATCACCTCATCAATTTATCATTATTTTGTAGTGAGAACATAAAACATGTATCCTTTTAGCAATTTTGAAATATAAAATACATTGTTATTAATTGTGGTCACCATGCAGTGAAGTAGATGACCAAAACATATTCCTCCAGTCTAACTAAAACTTTGTACCCTTGGATCAACATTTGTTCTTACCCCATCCCCTAGATTGCCATGTAGACTGTACTATCTGCCTAAATCAAATTAAAGATAAAGAAGAAAGAATAAGAATAAATTATTTCCTTTTATTTTTATGTATCCAATAATGGTCTTTAGCAAAATATTCCAAAGTCCTATCTACACCCAAATCCTACTGTCTCTCCAGCTTCATAGGTTTTCACAGCTTTCTCATAAATGGCAAAGACACTTTAAAGAATCACTAAACCAAGTCAAAAGACTAACAATTGGAGAGTAAAAGTCTTTTCAGCATACATTACAAATAATGACTACTCCTACATAATGTTTATACATATTGTCACAAAAAGAATAGAACCCTACGTAAAAATAGGCAAAATACATGAATAGGTAGTTCAGAAAAAAAAATTAGAAAGTGACCCATGATCATTTGAAAAGCTATTCCACTTCTCACAGAGATGAAAGTTAAAATAATCATGTGGAAATCACTTCCATCTACCAGATTTAAAAATAATGAAAATTTTATTATATTTAATTTTATCAAAGGAATGAACATTTAGAAAATTTTATTAACATTAGTGGAAAGATAAAATGATGCAAGCTGTAGGAAGAGCAATTCAGCAAAATCTGTCAGTGATTAAAATGCACAAGCGAATTTTTTGGTAACTCTCTAAGTAGAATTTAAATTAACTTTTTTTCAACTTCTAAGTTCAGGGGTACATATGCAGGTGTGTTACATAGGTAAACTTGTGCTTAGGGGGTTGTTGGATGGAATATTTAATCACCCAGGTACTAAACCTAGTACCCCTTAGTTATTTTCCCTGATCCTCTCCCTCCTACCACCTTCCACCCCATGATAGGTCCCTATGTATCCATGTGTCACCAAACACAATTGCAACAAAAATAATCTTTTATCTTTATTCTTTTTAAGGATGTATAATAGATCTACCAATCTTTAGATATGTAAAGAATAGCAAATGAAAGCAAATATATATATACATATATATATATATATACATGTATATACACATATATATGTGTATATATATGTGTGTATATATATATATATGTATATATATATTTGCTTTCATTTGCTATTCTTTACATATCTAAAGATTGGTAGATCTATTATACATGTATATATATATATATATATACATACATATATACATATATATATACATATATAACATCATATATATATATACATATTTTGATTTAAAATTATCTGAAATAGTAAATGACTCAAAGGTAAGTTTATGTGCCATATGATATTTATGTACCATAATTTACCCTCTAGTGAAATAAATTATGGTACATATGCAGCAATGAAAAAGAATGAAGCAAATTTAGGCACCAATATAAAGATACTAGAAAAACTGTATAGCATGGTCATGTTGGCATAAAAAATGTCAGAAATACGTGGATAGTTACACAAGCTCTTTATGGCACAAGCTCTTTATGGCTACCTTGTAGCTATAAGGTGGGAGAGAGACTATGTTTTAGAGCAATTTTAAAAAATATTTTCAGTATTTAACATGTGCATGTAATAATATTTTCTAAAGGCAGTTCTGATACAAATGCCATTATTTTTTTAATGTTTTCTTCTTTATTCATATAATTTGATTTTTACTAAATTAAAATTTGAATATATTCAATAGCCTTATAATTTGCAACTTCAAAGATGTTTTCAGGGGAAAGGAAGAAAATTGTTGAGAACATATTCTATGCTCTGTCCAGCTTCCTTTTCATAAATAACTAAGAATTTAGTCTAGGCACTGTTCAGCTTGTTTCTCACAATTTTCCTATGAGGTAGACTTTGCAATCTATTATATTGTGGACAAAATAGAATCAATATATTTGGTTTGCTCAAAGTCACAAACTAGAAAGAGGCAAAAGCAAAATTCAGAGTTTAGTCTCTGATCAAAGACTCAGTTTAAAAAATGCCACAAATAAAAATTTTCAGCAGGCAATTTCAGTGAAAAGAAACATTTTAGTCATAATTGAATAAGATCAAAACAGGAAACAAAAGACACTTTGTTTCTCAGTTATTTATTTTTTAGGTATCTTTTGCACTTTTAAGATGCTTAAGTTTTTGTATTTTCTTCCCTTTTTCACCTTTTAGCTTGCGGATTCTCATGAAGCTCTTTTCCCACTAGAGTGGTTAAAGAGTTACCAACTGGCACGAATCAGTGAATAAAGACAGCGTCCCTTACGGTGAATCTGTAGAGGAGAATAAGACTGCACTTTGAAACTCTAAATATGTGAAGCATGGGAGTAAGATCATGGCTTCCATTAAAATTATATTCACATCATGGTATCAATCCATAAAGAAAGAATTAAAATATTCACACAGAGATTTTCATGTTTTAGAGCAATAATATTAGTAAAAATAAAACTGGATTGCAAAGCCAATCTCACAGAGAATTTGGGAGCAAATACCCTGCCCATGTCTGAAAACAAATACTCGCATGTATTGTCTCTCTTTCCTGAAAAAAAAAATCTAGATTTCCAAGAAGATTAAGAGCATATAGAAAGATTAAGTAAAGCAAGGAGAAAAGATACTTGCTTCTTTTAATATTACATGCCATAATTAAGTATCAGTGTGTTTAGAGTGGAAATTAAAAGATTCACACAAAGACATTACTATATTTTAGATCAATTTTATTAATTTAACTGTACAAATCTGAATCAAATGGAATGCAGCATTGATAAATTTGTTATGTTTGGCCTATCTATAGAAACAGAATTTATTTACCTGCTATTGGGACTTTATTTTGCTGCAGTATTATTTGATACACTTGTTTAAGCTCATTTATCCCACACAATTTGCTAGGCACAGACATAGAAAAATGAATAAGACAGGATTCTTGCCCTGGACAATTTCAGTGTATTCTTAGATATGACATTATTTGACTTGTCTGAAAAAAAATGTTGAGCTACCAGATTGATAACATCACTTATATTTATCCACTAACTTGAAAGAAATCAGATTTCATATTTGCTGGAAAATATCAAAATTTTGCACTAAACCTACTGACATGTTGCTCTGTTGCTCAACATATGTATTACACTGCGTCAGTCTTTTGATTTCACAGTCCAGAAGAGACAAAGGTATAGAACGAGGCCCAACCACAGTCTACTAGTGCCTAAATAAGGAAATTTACTTTCCTTATGCTGACATTAATGGGATGTTTTGTCCTGGTATAGGCAGAACGCTGACAGACTGACACTGTCTTCGAAAAAATGTCTTAAGAGTTTTACTGTAATCTTGGAAGCAAGTGTATAAGACAAAAAATTAAAAGTAAAAGATTGTTATTCAGAAAATATCACAGAAATCCATTACATAATTAATTAAATCTGTAAAATTAGGGTAATAACTTATAAATATCTCTTTCCTAGAACTTCATATTTAGAGCCTAGCTAAGATATAGTATCCGTTAGTGAGAGATGTCTTATTTTATATTCACATAAAACATTCCTAGAGGAAGCAGAATAGCTTGTTAAATTTAAACCCTGAAATAAATTAATAGGATTTGACAACATAAATTTGTGTATACGCATGACAAAAGATGACAAATGATTCCAGTGCCCAATGTGGATCTAAGTATTTTTACCTCTCTGTGGTTTTGCATGCTTGCTTCTTTTACAATAGCTATGCATAGATTTTGTGTACATCTTTCTACTTATTAATTATCTTCAAATGCAGCAAATGTGTCATGAAAAATATTGTGGGAAGATGATGCAGTAATTCTCAAATTAGATTTGGATTGGCTGTCTCAAATCCCTGTAACCTAATTTGTATTTCCTTTCCATGGGGCACACTACCCCCTCCCACATCTCTGCATCAAGTTTTTTGATATTCAGTGGGTCAGAAAACTTACTGACCATCACCTGCTCTCAAAGTAGCCATCTAGTGATATGCAAAATCTCTTTTTTATTGTGCCTCACATTCTAAGGTCAAAATTTAGTTTTATCAATTGTGGTGGTGGTGGTGGTAGTGGTGGTTCCTTTTTCTTTTTTTTTCTTTCTTTTTTTTTTTTTTTTTTTTTTTTTTTTTTTTACTGTTACTGTGGGTTTCAGTTTTGCCTCTCAGACTAGGACACTCTCCTATTTCAATGTTATTAGCACCAATAAAACTCAAGCTTGAATAATGTGAAACAAATTTAAAAGTGTGTGTTTAACCTGGATATTCCTTAGGCCCCACAAATTCATGAGCCTGACTTAGGGAAGATCATTGTATCTCTAGATTTGTTTACTGACATAGCCATTGTTTCTGCTGTGGTACCTGACATGGTTTGGCCATGTCCCAACCCATATCTCATCTTGAATTCCCACGTGTTGTGTGAGGTACCCAGTGGAAGACAATTGAATCATGGGGGCAGGTCTTTCCCTGGTGTTCTTTTGATAATGAATAAGTCTCAGGAGATCTGATGGTTTTTAAAATGGGAGTTTCCCTGCACAAGCTCTCTTTCTTTGCCTGCTGCCATTCACATAAAGGTTTGGCCATGTCCCAACCCATATCTCATCTTGAATTCCCACGTGTTGTGTGAGGTACCCAGTGGAAGACAATTGAATCATGGGGGCAGGTCTTTCCCTGGTGTTCTTTTGATAATGAATAAGTCTCAGGAGATCTGATGGTTTTTAAAATGGGAGTTTCCCTGCACAAGCTCTCTCTCTTTGCCTGCTGCCATTCACATAAAGTGTGACTTGCTTCTCTTTGCCTTCCACCATGATTGTGAGGCCTCTCCAGCCATGTGGAACTGAAACCCCATTAAACTTCTTTCTTTTGTAAATTTCCCAGTCTGAGATATGTCTTTAATCAGCTGTGTGAAAACAGACTAATACAGTACCCCACATATAGCCACTGATTACTTCTTGTTTCTTGATATTCAGTACATCTTTATTCTCTTTGCTACTTTCTTCCATAGTTTAATTTCTTTCCCTTCTTATGATTTCTGCATCTCATTTTCTCTCCCGAAAAGAAGTACATTTTTCTTTCAGAGATTGTTGGGAAAGAGGAAGAGGACTTCTTTAGCAGAGAGGTTGACATTCCCAATGAAACAGTGCGTCAGCTTTCACGCAGCGCTTTCCTTCCCATTCTTTCATTTTCTAAAGTTTTATTTATTTATTTATTTGAAATGGAGTCTCGTTCTGTCACCAGGCCCGAGTGCCCTGGTGCAATCTTGGCTCACTGCAACCTCTCCTCCTGGGTTCAGGCAATTCTCCTCCCTCAGCCTCCTGAATGGCTGGAAGTACAGGCACACGCCACCACACCAAGCTAATTTTTGTATTTTTAGTAAAGATGGGATTTAACCATGTTGGCTAGGATGGTCTCAATCTCCTGACCTCATAATCCACCCACCTCAGCCTCTCAAAATGCTGGGATTGCAGGCGTGAGCCACCGCACCTGTTCTTTTAGTTCTTTTAGTGTTCCGGGGATTGGGAATATCAAGGCCTGTTGACGAATAACTGCTTATACATCTGAAATGTTTTGGCTGTGTCCCCACACAAATCTCATCTTGAATTGTAGCTCCTATAATCTCCATGAGTCATGGGAGGGACCAGGTGGAAGGCAATTAAATCATGAAGGCAGGTTTTTCTCTTGCTGTTTTCATGAGAGTGAATAAGTATCCCCAGATCTGATGGTTTTATAAAGGGCAATTCTCCTGCACAGGCTCTCTTGCCTGCTGCCATGTAAGAGATGCCTTTGCTCTTCCTTCCACCTTCCACAATAATTGGGAGGCCTCCCTAGCCATGTAAAACTGTGAGTCAATTACACCTCTTTTTCTTAATAAAATCTCTATTTCTATTTCAACACTAGTATTTTTCATTCCGTTCACATTACTATCTAATGAGCAACTATTCTAATGCTGTTTGCCAGTCACAACTTCTTTGGTTTCCAGAAAAAAAAAGAGAATAATATTTTTTATAAAACAGGAATTTATTGGCATATTTAAACTAGAATTCTTTTAACAGAGGAAAGCATGACTGGATCTGCTGGATTAAATAATGCTATTAAATCCCAGTCAGTTAAAACTCTTTTTCAGTTATTTCTTCATAGCAATATGAGAATGGGCTAATACAACATCTGTAAAGATTCTGTAACAGTCAAGAATTTTAGTTTGACCAGGATACTCAAAGAATTTTCAGGGTAGGAACTAAAACGCTGAGTTTATATGAATACATAGGCATATACATATTCACACACACACACACACACACACACACACACACATACATGCTTATATATTATGTTATATGTTTTATATGTACACATGTTTATATATGTTATATAGTGAGATTAAATGTTACATAATTTTACAGAATTTATATTTAACATCTCCTAGGTTTTTTAAATATAAAGCCACTTCCAACTACCACACTCACTAATTATATTTAGCCCTTAAAAAACTGAGGGATGTTGATTACTATATGTTTTAAACCCAACAGTCGGGAATGTAAGCAACTTGCTCTGCCATATGACTGTTAATGATTACAGCCAGTGTACAGCCAATTTTGAAAGGCATTGTGGGTCACGCTCTTTCCATTACTCCTCATCCTATCCTACTATTGACCTGCTATTGTTAGTATGAGAAATCAGTAATAAAAATTTAAAGGTTTTTCTTTCTTTTTTTTTTTTTTTTGAAACCAAGTTTTGTTGCCCAGGCTTGAGTGCAGTGGCGCCATCTTGGCTCACCTTAATCTCCACCTCCAGGGTTCAAGTGATTCTTCTGTCTCAGCCTCCTGAGTAGCTGGGATTATAGGTGCCAGCCACAAAGCCTGGCTAATTTTTGGTATTTTTAGTATAGATAAGGTTTCACCATCTTGACCAAACTGGTCTCGATCTCCTCACCTCAGGTGATCTGCCCGTCACAACCTCCCAAGTTGCTGGGATTACAGGTAGGAGCCACCATGCCCAGTCAAAAATCTGAAGCTTTAAAGAGTTTAAGATTCTCATGTTGTAATTGAAGCATTTGAGCTGAATAATTGCTCATGGCTTTTTGAGGTAGGACTATAGGCAATATTTTGATTCTTAGTAAATCCTTATTGTTCTGATAAAGCAACAAGCTCCAAGGGAGTTATTAATTTGTGTTATTATTAGTTAAGCTAGAATCAGTGCCAGGACATGAATCCATACTATTTTTTATTACAGTAAGACTGCTAGGGCATAAAATAGGGACCATGGATAATTTATGGAATCTCCTCTAATAGAGAAATATTTTTAAATACTATGAAAAGTAATTTGCTGAAATTTTAAAATAAAATTTGAAAAAACATTTTTATATCTAGCAGTAAAAATTAAATGCACTAAAATCAATGCAGTAAGGGAATGGAAATATTTACACACTCAAAACAGAGTTTTTGTAATAACTAGATATTTTTAGAAAACAAAATGAAAACATTTTTATAGTCACTTATCTATTACAACACTAGTATTTTTCATTTAGTTTACGTTACTATTTAGTGAACATTATTCTAATGCTATTTGCCAGTCACAAATTCTTTGGTTTACAAAAAAATTAAAAATATATATTTTTTATAAAACAGGAATTTATTGGCATATATAACCTAGAAGTCTTTTAATAGTGGCAAGCATGATTGAATCTGCTGGATTAAATAATGTTATTAAATTCCAGTTTCTTTCTGTCTCACTATTCTGCTTTTCTCTGTCTCCATTCCCAGGCCCTTAACCACTCCTGGCTTGAATCATCTTTATTACCAGCAATCTCAGTTGAAAAACGTTTACTTTCTTCCTAAGCACTCCATAAGTGCACATGCCGGAACTCATTGCTAGAGTCAGAATGATAGAACAATCTGATTGGCCAAGCCCAGATCACATGAGCTGAAATATGTTGCTGGAATCAACTCCATAGGAAGTTGTTGAAAGATGTAGGGTGTTTTCCCAATAAAGGGAAGGGTGTTAATCAAAAGAGTGAAGATGATTGGGCAGAAAAAAAGCAAATGGCATCATCTAGACATGTGTCTCAAAGAGCTTACAACTTTGTAAGATAAAGCAATAGACTCATAATCATAGTTACAACCCAATTCCACAATTAAATATAGGTTTTTACCAAATTATGGAGTAATATTTTATTCAAAATTCTTACTGAGTTCAAAGCAGAGCTTTTCTGGGTTCAAAGTCATGCTGTAAGTTATTCTGTGGAATTGAGGCAAAAGTGAAACACATTTTCTGGTATTAATTTATCTTCTTTGAGAGACACAGCAAAATGCCATATAGGTAGGTAGGTAGGTGGTGTAGGAAGATAGATAGGTAGGTACATAGATAGACCATGAAAACCGTAGGAAAAAAAATGTATAGACAAGGGATGTAGAAATATATTAAAATCAAAAGTTTCAAGATGTATTATTTTTGTTTTACTAGTAGGAGACTTTGAGCAATGCAACTAATTTCTCTAAGCTTCATCTATAAAATTGAAATAATAGGATTCATATATCTCATACTTTTGTGGGAGTTAAATATGACAAAATGTCTGAAAATTCTATGTCATTGGTGAAACACTTTCCTAACGTAAGGGTTTAAAAATGTTCCACATATAATTAAGTTAGTTTGTGCTAATCTATATGATTGGCTTACTGTCATTTCAGTTCTAGTAATTTTGTTTTGGGCTCAGTGGCTGCTTAAAGTTTCAAAAATATTAATAAATAAATAAAACATATATATTACATATATGTGATATATATATATATATAGATAGATAGATAGATAGATAGATAGATAGATAGATATTTACTGTTTATAAATATGATTCAAGCCAGGAGTAGTTAAGGGCCTGGGAATGGAGACAGAGAAAACAAATAAAACATAATAAACAAATTAAACATATTAATTGAGGGAACTTTGGACATTAAATGTCCTTAAAGCCCAGGTAAAAGCTAAATTAGCAATGAGTAAAGAATTGTTAACAGTCTGATATGGCTTGGCTGTGTCCCCCACCCAAATTTCTTCTTGAATTATAGCTCCTGTAATTCCCACGTGTTGTGGGAGGTACCCAGTGGGAAGTAATTGAATCATGGTAGCTGGTCTTTCCTGTGCTGTTCTCATGATATAATTCTTATGAGGTCTGATGGTTTTATAAAGAGTTCCCCTGTACAACCTCTCTTTCTTTGCCTGCTGCCATCCATGTGAGATGTGACTTGCTACTCCTTGCCTTCCACCATGATTCCAACCTGTGAAACTGTACATTAAATCTCTTTCTTTTGTAAATTGCCGTTTCAGGTAAGTCTTTATCAGCAGCATGAACTAATATACAGTTATTTGTAAAAAAATCTCTCATATGAGAGAAATAAGTTTTACATATACAAAGTGAGAAGTGACCATTTAAAGAAAAAAAGAGTATAATTACCAAAATATACACTAGCAGAGCACTCTGTGTAAGACAAGGAAGCTATTTTAATTATTGACTATGTTGCCGGGTTGGTGTATCAGACATAGATCAGAAATTCTTTTTGTAAAATGCTAAATGGTAATGATTTTAGGATTTGAGAACCAGAAGGTTTCTCTTATAACTACTCTGTCATTCTAGCACAAAAGCAGCTATAGGTAATATACAAACAAATATGTGTGACTGTATGTATGCATGCTAATAAAAACTTAGACACAAAAAACTCTGGATTTGACTGAGGACAGTAGTTTATAAACCCTTGGTTTAAGGCAACAAAATCATTAACAAATTTAGCCAGACATAATTCAAGTTTTTTTCCTTTCTCATATTTAGCTTTTGTTAAGCTTTTTTTGCAAAAGGAAAAGTAGAAGAAATGGCTGTAAAAAATGTCATAATATGAGGAAATATTATAGTAAAATATAACCTGATACATGAAGTATTCTTGAAAGTCATTTTTACAAGACCCATTTTGATGTGATTTACTAACCAATGCAACTGCATCCAAAAATCACTGCATCTTTGACTAAAATGTACTTATCTCACACACCACAAAAGATGATGCTATTTCAGTTAGTATTACTTAAAACCTCAAACTCTTTAATTCAAATAGAGGCAGTTAAAGATCAACTCTAAGATTTTTCATTAATTCACAAAACAATTACCAATGAAAGGACTTAATTATCATGGGTTGCTTTTACAATTACATAGAAAAATGTAAACATCTGTTTACTGAAAATAAAAAGATATATATTAATAATAATAAGTGTGTGTGTGTGCGTGTTTGTATATGTCAGAGAGGGAGCAGGAATAGGTGATACATAAATATATATGTATCTATGAAAATGAATAAATATAGTGGGAAATGTAATATTCATCTACTGCTATCTTTCTGAAACCATTTCAGCATTTTTAATAATAGCTCTGCCAATGTTAAGGAATTATTCTTGCCTACTCTCCCATGAGCTTCTCCCATTTTCTACACATAGGACTGAATACTTGATCCAGGCTGAGCCAATAAGAGCATCTATTCCTTCCGCCACAATGTTTGGCTGAGAGTTGGGGGAGTTGATACAGCCCTTTCAAAACTTTCCCTGGAATGTAATGACTGAAGATGGGAAAGTCACTATGTAGCTTGCCAGAATTATGCTAGATGTTTATGGAAATATTTCCTGATTATGAATTTATCTCTATATATGAACATGAAAGAATAGGATCATTATATACCTTTGTAGTCATATTTTTATGGGAGAATGTATACTTTTATTCATAATTTAAATTGTAAGCTACGTGTATTACTATAACTTATCCAATTCAGTTTAATAGGATCATAATATTTTGTGTACACACAGATGCAAATTATCCCTTCAAAAGTATTTACCACATAGTCTCTCAAATGTGGGATGACATTTATAGCTAGTATCAATTGAACATTTACTGTATGCCAGACAATTTTTTCATGTATTAACTTGTGTGATCCCAACAAAATCCCTATTAGGTGGTGGTTGCTTTTGTTATTATTATTATTGTCATTATTATTATTCCTTTTCAGAGGTGAGAACTAAGGCCCAAAGAGGTCCAATAACTTGTCCATGACAATACAAGAAGTGACATAACTGAGATATGAACCCAGCAATCTAATTTCTAAACGCCAGCTCTTAACCACTATGCTATTGTTCTATATATCTGAGAACAAGTATCTGAGATTGTTTACTATACTCTTGTTAACATAACTATTATCAGTCTTTCAGATTTTATCAAATTAATAGTTTAAAGCATTTCACTTCAATTTATTTGATCAACAGCAAGTTTAAGCATCTTTGTAGCTAGCCGTTGGTCATTTGCTTTTTTTCTAAGAATTACCCCTTCAAATGTCTTTTCTATTTTTCTGTTAGGTTACATGTTTTTTAGTTACTGATTTAAAGGAAGTCAGTCTGTTTTAGGTGTTGCAACAATTTTCCTTTATATTGCATTTACCTTTTATATTTATTTATGATTTCCTCTCTGTAAGGATATTATAAAAGTTTTGTATAGTCAAAGCTATCATTTACTTTATGAATTATTGATATTGTGACTGACTGAAGGTAAACCACTACTAGAGAATACAAACATATTTTCTTATAGTGGTTTTATTGAATTATAACATTAAAATGTTTAGCATTTTGAATTTGGAAATAAAAGACTTTAATATATGTTCATCAAAATTAATAACCAATTACTTTTGTCTATTGAAAAATCATTTCCCACTGATCTGAAATGTCATGTATATCATTCTCAAACTTCTACAAATCCTTGGGTCCTATTTTGGTAGTTGCTCTTTTATTCCATTGATCAGTGTTTCCTTTCCTGTCAGTCATTTATTTCTATTACTTCTAGACATTCATAAGACTTTTAGAAACAAGTTAAATAGTTATTTGTTTTCAAAACATTTTAACTATTCTTACAGACCTTCCAGATAGGTATTACAGTTAGTGTTACATATTAATACAAGTATACTTAACACTCTCACTATATTAAATCCAGATAATGTTTATTTGCACTATTTGTACATGGCTTTTATCTCTATACCTTAAATCTTTCATTACATATTAGCTAGACATTTCTTACCTACTTGTTTTGATGTTTCTATTTGGGCAGTATATTTTTCTACATCATATTTCATTACTATTCTTTAATTTATCATAACCAAACTAGCTTTATTTTTAATGATATCTTTAAATTTTTAATTCAGATATAAAATGTGTATTTATTGGCCACATAAGAACTGTAGATTTTGAAGTATGTATGCATTGTGAAATTGCCAAATTGAACAAATAGTGTGCTTTTCAACATTGCTATGAGAATAGATTTTAAGCTTTTCAGCACAAAAAAATGATTTTTGTAAGATAATGAATTACTGATTTGTATCAAAATTTTGCATATAATTCATCCATTCTACTAAACTTTTATTTCAGTCCTAATAGTCTGTAACTGAATTCGTAGAGTTTTCCTGGTAGATAACTATTAGCTAGCACTAAGAATCATTCCTCTCCTTTCTAAATCTGTAGTTCTTTATATTCATTACTTATTTCATCTTAAGTTATTAGAACAAATGTTTAGAAAAAAATAGGTGAATAATATTTACATTGCACTATGGTAATATTGTATTTGGTTGGATGATATTCACAGACATTAATATCTTTTACAGAATCTCAGAACATGGTTTTATTTCAGAAAAATGTTGTTACAAATGTAGTTAGCTAATACGAGGCTATCTTATTAGGAGAAATGCCACATGAAAACAGAGGCAGAGTTTAAAATAAACCCAGGGGTACTGAAGAATGCCACCAGCTGCTAGAAGTTTGGAGAGAAGCAAGGAGCAGATTCTCCCCAGTGCCTGCCGCAGGAACCAGCCCTGACAACTCCTTGATTTTGGATTTTTAGCTTTAAGGACTAGGACTGAGAGAGAACAAATTTCTGCTGTTTTAAGTCACCTACTTTGTGGTATTTTGTTGAAGCTGCCCTAGAAAACAAATACATTTATTGACTGTAGCTTTTACTAAGGGAAGATAACATCTTTAGGCTTTTTAAAAAATATAATATACTTTAAGTTCTGGGGTACATGTGCAGCTCGTGCAGGATTGTTACATAGGATCTTTAGGGTTTTAAAGACATTCTTCAAGTTTAAGAAATGTCCTTCTGTTTCTCTTCTACATGCAGTTTGTACTATTTGTTAACTAGAATTGCTTCTCAGCAGGCACAATTAATACTATTCTACTGTTATTTTCTTTATTAATATTGTGACAGATTGCAAAAACCTCAACAAAAACCTCTCTTCCCTTCTTGTATGTACAAATCATTACAATGTACCTTTGCAGCTCCTGGCAGTAGAGAGGTGAGGTCTATTTCTTTATCCTTTGAGGTTCTGCTGTCTTTGTGCAACAGAATGTAGCAAATGCAATATTTTTCTATTCCAAGCCCAGGCCTCAAAAGAACATGCACTTTTTGGTGCTTCCTTTTGGAACCTGATCACCACCATGTGAGCAAGTCTGGGCTAGACTGATGGAAGATGGATTCATCCTGAGCTGACAACCAGCCAACTACCCTATAATATAAGTATGATTATCAAGTGCTAGCTAACCATAGACATGAGTGAATCTAGCCAAAATCAGCCAAGCCCAGCCCAGAGCAGGCACACTGCTTAGCTGATCCACAGACTAGAGGGATAATTAATGGTTACTGTTTTTGGCCACTAGGATTTGGAATGATTTGTTATGCAGCAACTCAACTGCTAAAAATATAAACAACTAAATAAAGATGTGTGAATGCATATATAAACTATATAAAATATAAAAATTATATATAAGCAGTTTATCAATAGATTTATAAAATTAAAGCATCCCTGCTTTCTTTTTAAAGGAAAAGGGTCATACTATAGAATTATTATAAAATACTGTTAGATTCAACTTGCTAATGTATCATTTAGAATGTTTTTAGTCTATGTTCCTGAATAAACAACCTTGATTCTGTAATCATTAAAATGGCATTAGAATTCAAATCCTAATAAAAGTAAAAATACATCATTTTGAGTCAATATAAGATATTAATACAATTGGACAAACTTGGTTTGCCAGTTGGGGCAGGGATAAATCTATTTCAAATTCATACAGAAATAAATTTGAAATGAAAGTTTTTTAAAATTATTTTTAAATGAAATCAGTAGTCAAAAAAAGTGAATCTTTGTAAAATCTTGGTCTTGAAAATTATTTTAAAAGATAATCAGAGACAGAAACAGTAAAGAAAGTAGTGGTATTTTCAATAAAAACATTTTCACTTATTTGTAACTCAATCATAAAGGAAAACAACCACTAAACAAAACACTGTAATGATAAATGTAAATGACAAATAGTAAATGATTTACAATGTTTATGCTAAATTATGAATGTACAAATATATGCTTAAGTATTAACAGTAAAATCATGAACCATCCCATGGAAAAAAAAAATTAATAGATATGACTTGGTAAGTCTTTGATAGTAGAAATTCAAATAGCTATTGATGCACATTAGGAGACTGCCCCTAAACTCAGGAAGAGGAGAAAGCCACAGCTCATTCGTGATGTATGTCATGGTCTCTGGAGTGGGCAACAGAAGAAGTGTCAGAGATGTCTGTCGTTCTTGACTTGTGTCATTTCCCCTGATGAGAAGTCCTTACATGCCTTTTCTCTGTTTCTCCAAGTTCTTTTTCAAAGATTCTTCCCAAGTCCCAACTCTCCTACAATTATCTCACTAGCCTATCTATGCAATTCTGTAATAATTATTTCCTACTGTCATACAACTTACAACTTGAATCTCACCTTTGGCTCTGACATGTCTTACTTGAAAGGTCATTCACCTTTTCATCCTATAAGTCCCATTATGTCAAAATGTGCTTATTTCTAAAATGTAGAATTTTACTTCAGTACATAACATACATAAATAATAGATACACAGATGTGTGACCGATAACATTACTTCTTTCAGTGTCTTTCAGTGATTGGTCACTGCACATGTGATATTCACTTTATACACCAATAGTTAAATGTTGCTATTTATTGGTATCTAATAGGAAATGTGTTACCTTCTTATCTCCTACTGATAAATCCATGTGAAGTTTTTAAAAGAGGATAATAAAAAGAGGTACTTGGCCATCAAAGATGAAAGTGTAGCAAAGAAAAGAAAAGTTACAATTATTGAAGTGAAATGTGAATCAAAGGTAAAAGAGTTATAGAAAAAATATGTGTGTCAGTATGTTGACACTGATATCGTTGAAGACTCTAGATATGTTGCCTGCTGAACTTAGTGAAGGCAAAATTATTTAGGTAAATGAGGAAAGTGTTGTAAGGCTCTGTGTCCCAGAGAAAGTGACACTGGAAACAAAAACAACAACAAAACACATTTTACGTTAAAGAACCATTTAGAGTTATTTCACAAGATTTAAAGGACAAAGAATAAAATGTTGGAAGTAGATCAAACTTAAAAGGAGCACTCTCTATTGTACTTTACAAGACAAAATGAAGAAGGAAAACACTGCTTAAACTATGCTTGATAAGATTGTGTTTTACAAGAAATAAAACAACTTATTTCCCATGTTTTGTTTTAAATTACAGGGTACTGGCTGAGCGCAGTGGCTCATGCCTGTACCCAGCACTTTGGGAGGCCAAGGTGGGCGGATCACCCGAGGTCAGGAGTTTGGACCAGCCTGGCCAACATGGTGAAAACCCGTATCTAGTAAAATACAAAATACAAAAATTAACTGGATGTGGTGGGGGGGCGCCTGTAATTTCACCTACTTCAGAGGCTGAGGCAGGAGTATAGCTTGAACTCAGAGGTTGAATTGCTTGAGACAGAGGTTGCGGTGACCTGAGATTGTGCCACTGCACTCCACTCTGTGAGACAGAACAAGACTCTGTTTCAAAACACAAAAAATTACAGTGTACTAAATAAATATTTATTTCACTAATTTTAATTTCTACATATACTAATACCTACAGTAAGATAATTTTTAATGTTTTGACAAAAATGTCTAAAGTTCAGAAACAATCGCCATTTTTCCCATTGATTATTGAGATCAGTTTAAATGCTTTCAGCTTTCACAGTTATTTTTGTATTCCTGCACAGCTGCATCTCCTATCCTCGAGATAGATATAAACATACATACATACATATTTACCTACAGCAGCTAATATAAGTGCTATCGGGAAAAATAAAATAACTGGTACAGAGTGATAGGTGTAGCTGGTTGAGAAATATATTTCTATGGCCATACTTGATCCCTTTAGATAATTTAGATTGTCCTCCTCCATCTTCTCACCACCTCTACATTATATGTGACTGAATTAAGTCTAAGAAATTCAGTAAAGTACTGAAACATGGTCACGCAAATATCAAGTGCTGGAGCTTGGAATCAGACTCATCTTTATCTGAATGTAAGCCATATTTTTTCCACTATGCTATAGAGCTTCTCCTAAAGAATTTGTATACACATGAAGGCTGAATGTATTTTTAATGTAGCAGGTCTCTTAAATGGCTTTAGTTGATAGACTATAGTACAGCGAAAGCCATTCAGATACAGGTTTTGCTGATTGAGAAGCCCACAGTGTTTGATCAATAGTCTAATATTTTCTAGTCTAAATAACAAGACTTTCAGCAGCTCTCTGCCAACAACACTTCAGGTATTCTACAGTCCATTTTACTGGTCAAATATTAGCACGTTACCAAAAGTCAGTGAAAGTGGTATTTGCTTAACCTAACACAAGTTCCATTTAGAAAGAAAGAAAAATTGTAAAGCAACATAACTTCACAAAGGAGAATACCTGTAGACAGCAATGTAACTGCTTTGCGAGATGTGGCTAAAGATGTTCTATAGTTTCAGAATATTGCTTTTCCCTCCTGGGAAAATTAAATTCTGATAAAGAGCTCTAAGTATAGGGAACAAAAATAAGTATTTGATTTCTTTGCATTTAATGGTCTTTAATTCCCTTGCATCTAAAAATCTTTGGCAACCATGCAATCATCAAAACACTTTAGCAACTTCTTAACTAGGAAACTTAACACCTACTTATACTATTGTTAGCTTCAGTAGTTGAAAGAATGCAAAGTCAATAGCAATTAGGAAAGAAAACCTCTGAGAAAGGGAAAGACAGTAATAAAACTCCTAATTGTTTCTCTTAAAACCTACTTCCTTGGTACCTTCAAATGTTAATGAAATGTCATTTCCCCATGACAAGTAGCACACAGATCTTTTTCTTCTTGGGTAGGGAAAAAGGCATACTGTGACAACATATGTAATACTACTCATTATTAAAACTTACATTATTCTAAAGTTGCTGGCTTATAATTAATGTGTAAATGATTCTAAAAGCTTAAGCCCTATCCCCCTATTTGTTGCTTAGCAACAATCAAGCTGAGTAAAATACTGCTATGCTATTGACTATGGGTCACTATGGGAAAACTGGCTTGGGAATTATTCAGTTGGGATTGCTTTCTCTGGAGTCTTCTAAGTATTATCTCTGTGTAATTTAGTTGAGGCAAACTTGCCTTGCTAATGAGAAACCTGTCTAAATAAATGTAGGGCCATATAAAGACAGGCTTACTTATTGTAGGCTTTTTACTACAATAAATATAAAGATTATTTTTTAAGAACACATTGAATTCCACTGTTCCTAAGAATTTCTTGTTTAAAATATAAATCAGTGTTAATTATTCTTTATGGTAAAAATGCAATGACTGGGTCTTCTCCTTGAGGCTCAGCAGAATAAGCAGGTATAATTCTCTGGGCATTCTATATGATTGGGGTACATTTCTATCTCTACTAATGCAAATGGAAGTGAAAGAGAGAGCAAGTTATTCAAAAAAATTCAGCCTTCAATTTCTTCTGATAAAACACACAAGAAATCAAGACAAGTGTCAAAAATGCTGTGGTGTTAAAATGGTCCAGAGAATCATGTGGTTGTGTGGACTACTTTCATGACAATTTGCCACCTAATCAACTCAATTGCTACCTTTGGCGGCTGAAAGCTTAGGTAGGAAACTGATTAGAATCAAATGCCTATGAGAGTCACTCTTTCTCTCATTCTCTCCCCCTTGCTGCTTTGAATTTTCCATGTATTACAGAGATTTATAGGCATGTAAAAATATTTTTCTGTATTTCTAAAAATACAATGAACATTTATTGTTACTAATTTAAACTTCAGTTTAAGTAGGAAGGAAAGGGATTATGGTTACTCACTCAGCAATTTCTCAACTTCAGTGGTAGCCATTCTATAACTAGTATGTTATTAAATTAAATAAAACATATATGCTATGCATGATAGATAATGCACAACAATTTTTCACTCAAATTTATAGTGATTTAAGCTTTCTGTTAAATATAAAACTATAATATCAAAATTATTTTAATCCTTATCCAGACAATGTTAGAAAAAGTATTTCATCTCTTAATTTTACCTAGAGTGGTGCTAAGACATCAGTGAAGACATTCTTTATTCTGATCTTAATATCATTGGATAATATGCCACAACCCTCATAAAGAAGATCTATAAAGAAATAGCCCACACTAAGATGCATAAATATGTGGTCGTGCAAAGACTTTGTAAATATTCAAACCGAATCATATAATTAAAAGAAATCCTGCACTTAAGCGATTCTCGTTAATTAAAGATCTAAAGAGAATCTAAAATAAGTACAAGCAAAGAGAAAGAGCTGTCAATGTGTTTCTAGTACTGTCCACTGAAGAGTGACTGATTGCCTTGGATATTTGAATTTACTATGTTGTGTGTAATCATTAGGTAAGGATACTAGGTTCCCATAATCTAATCAGATTAGCCAATAACTAATTACCTAGTCTTCTCTGTTCTAATTAATTACTCATGCTGAACAACTTTTACATTACAATTTAACTTCATATTTAAATTTGCCTTCAGAAGGTTGATAAGCAACTGATATGATAGTTCAATAATAATGCAAAACAATTTTATTACACACATGTATGTGTGTATGTGTGTGTGTATACATACATCACACACACTGCTTTTTATTGATTTTAAACAGGCTATCAATTATGCCTTATTATCACATGTCAGGAATCTGAACATAATCACTTCTGATTCCAGACTTAATTATGTTCATGGACCTATAAAATATGATAATTGGATGTCAATCTTCATGAACTTCAGATTCATCTAAGGAGATTTTATAAAGTAAACACTCAATGAAAGCACTTCCAGAGGTTCTGATTAAGGAAGTCTGGAATGATATGTCTCTACTTTTAAAGATATTTATTTCTGGCATAATGGGGTGAATAAACATACCCTCTTTCCGAAAATCCAACTAAACCCAAAGCAAGCAGAAAGAAGGAAATATTAAAGACTACAGAGGAGATAAATGAAGTATAAAACAAAACCAATAGAAAAAGTCAATGAGGCTGGGGAGGTGGCTCACGCTGTAATCCCAGCACTATGGGAGGCCAAGGTAGGTGGATCACTAGGTCAGGAGTTCAAGACCAGCCTGGGATGGTGAAACCCTGTCTCTAGTAAAAACACAAAATTAGCTTGGCCTGGTGGCGCATGCCTGTAATCCCAGCTACTTGGGAGGCTGAGGCAAAAGAATCGCTTGAAACTGGGAGGTGGAGGTAGCAGTGAGCTGAGATCCTGCCATTGCACTTGAGCCTGGAACAGGAGTGAAACTCTGTCCCCCCACCACCAATAAAAGAAAAAGTCAATGAAACCAAAGTTGATTCTTTTTAAAATATTACAAAATTGGCAGTTTAACCAAGAAAATAAAAGAAGACGCAGATTACTGAAATCAGCAATGAAAGAGAAAACATTACTATGCTTCAGATATTAAGAGGAATATAAGGGAATATTTTGAACAAAAATGCTATCAAATTAGACAATTTAGATGACATAGAAATTTTTCTAAAATGACAAAATTACCATAACTAAATTATAATTACAATTTTTAAAACTAAACGGTAAACATGTTCCATTAGTAATTGAAAACCTTTCTACAGAGAAAATCCTAGGCCTAATTGGTGAATTCTCTCAAGTTTTTGAACAAGAAGTAATATCAAATTTCAAAGATACATTCAGAATTTTAGAAGGAGAGAATATTTCCCAACTCATTCTATGAAGCACTGCTCTCAAACAAAAAGACACTGGAGAAAATAAAACAAAGATCAACATATTTAATGAATATAGATGCCAAAGTCCTTAAAAATTATTAGAAAATCAAACAGCAACACATCAAAACAATTTTACAACATGATCTTGTAGAATTTTTACCAGAAATTAATGGTTGATTTACCATCTAAAACTCAATTAATGTTATATTTCTAGATTAAAGGATAAAAAAACTAATCACCTCAAAGGACACAAAAAAAGCCATCAAAAACATTCAGCATTAATCCATGATTAAAAATCTCAACAAAGTCGTAATACAAAGGAAATTCTCAATTGGATATTAAAAAAAGAAAAAAAGCTCCCAAGTAAAACCTGTATCTAACATCACACTTAAAGGAGATAAAATGACTAATTTCCTCCTGACATCAGAAAAAGGCAAGGATATACTCTCAGCACTTCTATTCAGCATTTTTATAGAGCTTGACAGGTATAATAAAACACAAACAAAAATAGAAATTGAATGCATCCCAATTAGAAAGGAAAAGTTAAAGTCTATGTTTTTGAAGTTACATGATTGAATATTTAAATATCCTAAGAAATTCACAATAAAAGTATTAGAACTAATGAATAAGTTTTTGAAGATCTCAGGAATTAAAATCAGTATTTTTAAAAAATCAGTTGTATTTAATATTTCTGTATACCATCCAGAACAAACCCAAATGTGAGATAAAGAAAATAACTTCACTCAAAACAGCATTTCAAAGAAAAATGAAATTATAAATAAATTTCACAAAGATATGTTTTATATGCTAAAAGTTATATATTGCTGAAAGAAATTAGTAAGACCTAATTAGATAGATAAATTTTTCATGTCAGTGGATTTGAAAACAGTATTATGAAGATGGCAATTCTCCCAAATTGATCTACAGTATCAATGAAATCAGTATTAAAAACTCAGTGACACTTTTGTATAAATTACAAATTACTTCTAAAGTTTATATGCAAATATACAAAATAAGGTAGACAAATCAGTCTGGAAAAGAAGAATAAGACTGTATTATTTACATAACCAATGTCAACATACTGTAAAGCTAGTATTTTAGACTGTGTGGTATTGGCATAAACAGAGTACATAGAACAATGATAATTCATGAGATGATTTAAGGAGAAAAATGTGTGGATCATTGAAACAAACAAAATGTTACAAAAGATTAATATAAGATTATGATTACTCAATCTTCAACACCTAAGGTTCCCCACAAATAAAAAAGTTAGGAAGTCCAAGGGAATAGAAAGAGGAAAGAGAAAGAGAAATGATGAGGACATAGGGAAACTGTCAGTCACTTTCTATACAAGGTAAGGTTTAATATAGCATTCAGACAATAATATTATGCATATAAAATATGTGAAGACTTCATCAATGTTTCTTGCAATTTAAAATTATATTTGTCAGTTTAATTATGGTCCAAGGGAATAGCCTGCCACAATGTTGTGTATGTTAATATTAAAAGGCAAGTTTGAGAAGCAATTTAATAATGACGAAAGTAGTACACTTTTACTAAATATACCAGAAAAGTAATATAAATATTCATAGTTATTCTATTTCCAAAGAAAGCCAGTATTAACTTTAAAAAATATTATCTTCTAGTCTTGTTTATGAAGAAACTTTATTTTTTTCCATATAGTTGGGGTTAGATTAAATATCTGTGTATTACTTGTAAACTTTTATCTAAACATTTTCTGAGCATTAGTTATGTTATCTCATATTGTTGCATAATCATTAATAATTTAATAATATTTTATAATATTTTTATTATTGCTTGATTATCCAATATCTATTTTAAGTAAAGTATCTTAGCTTTTCAATAATTTCTACTTAGTCTAAAATTTATTTCTTTGTTTAAAAGTTTGTGTTTTTTTCTTTGAGAGGCATGAAACTATGTGAATATAGTTACAGCTCTTGATATACAACTTCCACTGATTGAAACTGACTATCTTAAGAATAGCACCTTGGTGACCCTAATATCCATTCCACTGATATACTTTTCATCCAATTCCAAAACCATATTGCTTTGATTTTGACTTTTTAAGGTAAAATTTAGTATCTATTAAGATTACTCGGCACAGATCCAAGGTGGCCAAATAGGAACAGCTCTGGAGTGCAGTTCCCAGAGAGAACACAGAGGGTGAGTGATCACAGCATTTCCAAGCAAGTTTATACTGCCCACAGACAAGGAGATTCCTGGGTGGAAAAGCACGACGAGTCTCCAGCATAGTTGTTTCAGCAGGCACAGCAGATCTCCACACAAAAACTCACACAAATCTGGGCAGCTGTTTCAACTGGCACTTGGAATGCCTGGGAGACAGAGTCACCCATTCAACTGAAAAAAAGGGGGTTGAAACAGGGAGCCAGGTGATCTGGCTAGTTAGGTCCCACCTCACAAAGACCAGCAATCTGAAATGCTCTGGATTGAGAGATTCACAGCAAGCACAGCTGGACCCAGGATGGTCCAGCTCTGTGAGGGGAAGGGTGTCTGCCATTACTGAGGCAGTCCACGACTACTGAGGCAGTCCACCATTACTGAGGCAATCTGCCATTACTGAGGCAGTCCACCATTACAGAGACAGTCTGCCATTACTGAGGCAGACTGCCACTACTGAGGCAGTTCTAACTATACCTCTATAAACAAAACGGCAAGGAAGTTTACACAGCAGCTAAGCAGAGCCCACGGCAGCACAGCAATGCCTCTGCTGGCAGACTGTGACTAGGCTACCTCCTCGCTGAGCAGGGCATCTCTGAGAAAATGCAGATGCACATCAGGAACTTATAAATAAGCCCCACCTTCCCAGGACAGAGCACCTGGGGAAAAAAAGGAGGTTATGAGTTCCACTGCAGCAGACATAAACATAGCTGCCCAACAGCTCTGAATGGAAAAACAGAGCTCACAGCTCAGCACTTGAGCTCCTATAAGGGACAGACCGTCTCCTCAAGCAGCTCCCTGACCCCCATATATCCAAAGAGATACCCCATAAAGGAGAGCTCAGGCTGATATCCGGAGGGTATCCTTCTGGGACAAAGATAACAAAAGAAGAAACTGGCAGCAACCCTTACTGTTCTACAGCCACCACAGGTGATCCCCAGGCAAGCAGAGTATGGAGTGGACTTCCATCAGTCCTAAAGCAGAGGGGCCTGGCTGTTAGAAGGCAAACTAAAAAACAGAAAGAAATAACTTCATCATCAAAAAAAAGGACATCCACTTAGAGGCCTCATCCAAAAGTAACCAACTACAAAGATCACAGGTAGATAAATCCACAAAGATGGGAAGAAACCAGCTCAAAAAGGATGAAAACACCCAAAACCAGAACTTCTCTCCTCCCCCAGGGAATCACAGCCCCTCACCAGCAAGGGAACAAGGCTGGATGGAGACTGAGTCTGATGAATAGACTGAAACAGGCTTCAGAAAGTGGGTAATAAAAAACTTATCTGAGCTAAAAGAATGTGTTTTAACCCAATGCAAAGGAACTAAGGACCTTAACAAAAGGTTTGAATAAATGCTAACAAGAATAAACAGCATAGAGAAAAATATAAATGAATTGATGGAGCTGAAAAACAACATGGGAACTTCACAAAGCATACACAAGTTTCAATAGCCAAATTGACCAAGCAGAAGAAAGGATATCAGAGATTGAAGAACAACTCAGTGAGATAAAATAAAAAGGCAAGATTAGAGGAAAAAGGGTAAAAATAAATGAACAAAGCCCCCAAGAAATATAGAATTATTGTGAAAAGACCTAATCTACATTTGATAGGTGTACCTGAATGTGACAGAGAGAATGAATCCAAGCTGGAAAATACTCTTCAGGATATTATCCAGGAGAACTTCCCCAACCCAGCAAGGCGGACCAACATTCAAGTCCAGGAAATACAGAGAATGCCACAAAGATATTCCTCAAGAACAGCAACACCAAGGCACATAATTGTCAGATTCACCAGGGTTTAAATGAAGGAAAAAATGTTAAGGGAAGCCAGAGAGAAACTTTGGGTTACCCACAAAGGGAAGCCCATCAGGCTCACAGCAGATCTCTCAGTAGAAACCCTACAAGTCAGAACAGAGTAGGGGCCAATATTTAACATCCTTAAAGAAGGGAACTTTCAACCCAGAATTTCATATCCAGCCAAACTAAGCTTCATAAGAAAAGGGGAAATAAAATCCTTACGAACAATCAATCGCTCAGACATTTTGTCACCACCAGGCCTGCCTTACAAGAGCTCCTGAAAGAAGCACTAAACATAGTTAGGCACATCCAGTACCAGCCACTCCAAAAACGTACCAAATGGTAAAGAGCATTGACACAATGAAAAAACTGCATCAACTAATGGGCAAAACAACCAGCTAGCACCAAAATGGTAGGATCCAATTCACATATAACAATATTAACCTTAAATGTAAATGGGCTGAATCCCCCAATCAAAAGACAAAGACTGGCAAATTGGATAAAACATCAAAACTCATCAGTGTGCTGTATCCAGCAAACCCATCTCACATGTAAGGATACAAAAAAGGCTAAAAATAAAGGGATGGAGGAAGATTTACCAAGCAAATGGAGAGGAAAAAAAAAAAGCAGGCATTGCAATCCTAGTCTCTGATAAAATGGACTTTAAACCAAGAAAGCTCAAAAAAGACAAAGAAGGGCATTACATAATGGTAAAAGGATCAATGCAACAAGAAGAGCTAATGATCCTAAATACATAAGCACCCAATACAGGAGCACCAAGATAAATAAAGCAAGTTCTTAACAACCTGAAAAGAGACTTAGAATCCCACACAATAATAGTGGGAGACTTTAACACTCCACTGTCAATATTAGATAGATCAACGAGGCAGAACATTAACAGGGATATCTAGGACTTGAACTCAGATCTGGACCAAGCAAAACTAATAGACGTTTACAGAACTCTCCACCCCAAAATCCACAGAATATACATTCTTCTTAACACCACATTACACCTACTCTAAAATCGACCACATAATTGGAAGTAAATCACTCCTCAGCAAATGCAAAAAAATGGAAATCATAACAGTCTCTCAGGCCACAGTGCAATCAAATTAGGACTCAGGATTAAGAAACTCACTTGGAAATGCATAACTTCATGGAAACTGAACAACTGGCTCTTGAATGTTGACTGGATAAACAATGAAATGAAGGAAGAAATAAAGATTTTCTTGGAAACCAATGATAATGAAGACACAATGTACCAGAATCTCTGGGACACATTTAAAGCAGTGTCTAGAGGAAAAATTACAGCAATAAATTTCTACATGAGAAGAAAAGAGAGATCTAAAATTGACATCCTATCCCAAAATTAAAAGAGCTAGACGAGCAAGATAAAAACAACTCAAAAGCTAACAGAAGACAAGAAATAACTAAGATCAGACCAGAACTGAAGGAGATAGAGACACAAAAAAACCCTTCAAATAATTAATCCTTCAAATAATTAATAAATCCAGGAGCGGGATTTTGAAAAGATCAACAAAATAGACAGACCACTAGCCAGATTAATAAAAAGGAAACGAGAGATGAATCAAACAGATGCAATAAAAAATGATAAAGAGATATCACCATGGATTCCACAGAAATGCAAACCACAATCAGAGATTACTACAAACAACTCTATGCACATAAACCAGTAAACCTGGAAGAAATGGATAAATTTCTGCACCCTCCCAAGCCTAAAGCAGGAAGATGTTGAAACCCTGAATAGAACAATAACAAGGGCTGAAGTTGAGGCAGCAATTAATAGCCTACTAACCAAAAAAAAGCCCAGGTCCAGATGTGTTCACAGCTGAATTCTACCAGACATACAAAGAGAAGTGGGTACCACTCCTGAAACTATTCCAAACAATACAAAGAGAGGGAATCATTCCTAAATCATTTTATGAGACCAGCATTGCCCTGATACCAAAACCCGGCAGAGCCTCAATTAGAAAAGAAAACTTCAGGCCAATATCCATGGTGAACATATATGCAACAATCTTCAATAAAATACTGGCAAACTGATTGCAACAGCAAATCAAAAAGCTTATCCATCATGATTAAGTAGGCTTCATCCTGGGGATGCATGGCTAATACAACATACATAAGTCTATAAATGTAATTCACCACATAAAAAGAACCAAAGGCAAAAATCTCATGATTAACTCAATAGATGCAGAAAATGCCTATGACAAAATTCATCAGAACTTTATGCTAAAAACTCTCAATAAACTAGGTATCGATGGAACACATCTCAAAATAATAAGTTATTTACAACAAAACCACTGCCAATATCATACTGAATGTGCAAAAACTAGAAGCATTCCCTTTGAAATCTGGCACTAGACAAGGATGCCCTCTCTCACCAATCCTATTCAATATATAATTGGAAGTTCTAGCCAGAGCAATCACACAAGAAAAAGGAATAAACAGTATTCAATTAGGAAAGGAGGAGGTCAAATTGTCTCCATTTGCAGATGACATGATTGTATATCTAGAAGACCCCATAGTCTCAGCCCAAAACCTCCTGAAACTGATAAGCAACTTCAACAAAGTCTCAGAATACAAAATCAATGTGCAGAAATCACAAGCATTCCTATACACCAATAACAGACTTAAAAAGAGCCAAATCAAGAATGAACTGCCATTCACAATTGCTACAAAGAGAATAAAATACCGAGGAATACAATTAACAAAGGATGTAAAGGACCTCTTCAAGGAGAACTACAAACCACTACTCAAGGAAATAAGAGAGGATACAAACAGATGGAAAAACGTCCCGTGCTCATGGTTAGGAAGAATCAATATTGTGAAAATGGTCATACTGCCCAACATAATTTATAGATTCAATGCTATCCCCATCAAGCTACCTATGACCCTCTTCACAGAACTGGAAAAAAACACCTTAAACTTCATATGGAACCAAAAGAGAACCCTCATAGCCAAGTCAATTCTAAGCAAAAAGAACAAAGCTGGAGGAATCATGCCACCTGATTTCAAACTATACTACAAGGCTACAGTAACCAAAACAGCATGGTACTGATACCAAAACAGAGATGTAGGCCAATGGGTCAGAATAGAGGCCTCAGAGGCAATACCACACATCTACAACCATCTGATCTTTTACAAACCTCACAAAAAACAGGCAACGGGGAAAGGATTCCCTGTTTAGTAATGGTGTTGGGAAAACTGGCTAGCCATGTTCAGGAAGCAGAAACTGGACCCCTTCCTGACACCTTACACTAAAATTAACTACAGATGGATTAAAGACTTAAACATAAGACGTAATACCATAAAAACCCTAGAAGAAAACCTAGACAAAATCATGCCAGACATAGGCATAGGCAAGGACTTCATGACTAAAACACCAAAAGCATTGGCAACAAAGGCTAGACAAATGGGATCTAATTTAACTCTGGAGCTTCTTTACAGCAAAAGAAACAATCAGTAGAGTGAACCAGCCACCAAAAGAATAGAAAAAAAACATTTTTGCAATCTACCCATCTGACAAAGGGCTAATAACCAGGATCAACAAAGAACTGAAACAGATTTAAAAGAAATAAACAAACAATCTCATTCAAAAGTGGGCAAAAGACATGAACAGACACTTTTCAAAAGAAGACATATAAAAGGCCAACAAACATATGAAAAAATGCTCATCATCTCTGGTCATTAGAGAAATGCAAATCAAAACCACATTGAGATACCAAATCACACCAGTTAGAATGGCGATCATTAAAATATCTGGAGACAACAGATGCTGGAGAGGATGTGGAGAAATCGGAACACTTTCACACTGTTGGTGGGAGTGTAAACTAGTTCAACCATTGTGGAAGACAGTGTGGCACTTCCTCAAGGATCTAGAAATAGAAATTCCATTTGACCCAGCAATCCCATTATCATTATTGGGTATATATCCAAATGATTATAAATCATTCTATTATAAAGACACATGCACACATATGTTCATTGCGGTACTGTTTACAACTGCAAAAACCTGGAACCAACCCAAATGAACATGGACAATAAACTGAACAAGGAAAATGTGGCACATATACACCAACGAATACTATATAGCCATAAAAAACGGTGAGTTCATGTCCTTTTCAGGGACATGGATGAATCTGGAAACCATCATTCTCAGCAAACTGACAAAAGAACAGAAAATCTAACACCGCATGTTCTCACTCATAGGCGGGTGTTGAACAATGAGAACATATGGACACAGGGAAGGGAGCATCATATGCTGGGGTCTGTTGCGGGGAGACTAGGGGAGGGACAGTTGGGTTAGGGAGTTGGGGAAGGATAACATGGGGAGAAATTCCAGATATAGGTGAAGGGGATGGAGGTATCAAACCACATTGCCATATATGTACCTATGCAACAATCCTGCATGTTCTGCACATGTACCCCAGAACCTAAAGTGCAATAAAATATATTTAAAAAAAAATACTACGCTCCCTTTCCCCGAAAACCTTATTTTGTATAATATTTTATCTTGGGTATTTCTAGAGTTTTTTTCTTCCAAATAAATTTTAAAGTTATTTTATCCAATTTTCATAAAAATCATCACAAAATTCAAACTAGAATTCCTCAAAATATATACTGATTTTATTTGTATATTTCTTGACTATGTTTTTCAATAAAATAATGCCATTTTCTCATATAGCTCTTAAATATCTGTTACCTGTATTACTAAATATTTTTAGTATTCATTGTTATTTTACCAAGAATCTTTTAAAATAAATTTTCTCTTTCAGCAAGCTATTGCTAGAATAAAACGATTTATTATTTGCATATTTGGCTTGTATTCAGCTGTCATGTTAAATTCTCTGAATAATCCTGATAGTCACTTCAATCTTCACTTGTAAAAATCATAGCTTTTTACATCTCAGAATTCAGTTTTGCAAGTAGAAAAATTGTTAGCTTACAAAAAATAAAGTTTTTCTTTTATAGAGTCAAAATAATGTTCAAAGACAAAGTAAGAAATAATCAACAATAAGCAGACTAAGTATTTAATTTACAATATATAGAGATTTCCAAAATCCATGAACTTCAAGGATCTCATCTTAGAAATTGTATTAAAAATTCCAGCATACTTTTCTTTAGGAATGTTTTAAAATTATTTTCCCAGTACCTAGAATTATTGCCAAATAGCTTTACTTTTGTAATGGTTCAAGTGATAATTTCCAGATTTCTCACTTCATAGAAATTCTGATGTTTTGTGGTTCCTACTTTCACCCCATGAATTCTAAAATCACCTATACCTACAATCCTTATTGCTCAAATAACAGGGGCTTCATTTTAGCTACTGGAAATTTTATTAGTACACAAATATATTTATAGCTTAAAGACATAGTTTTCTTACATTTAGAAACATTTCAAGTTTCTACTTTCATTTTAATAGTATTTCACATTTTTTTGCCCTGCATTTGACTTTATTATCATTCACTAATTTCCTGTCTGAACATTTATATTTGGATTTCAATACAATGATTTCCCTCTGGTTTATTCTTTTGTTGCAAGCCTCATAGGCAATTAACTTTCCTTGCATGGTCCTCCTACTTGGCCTCGTATAGCAGCGTTAGGAAACATCAGGAGAGCAATTTCCTTCTGAATATTTTTTTAGCTTAGATTTCTCCTTTCTGATGATTGCAGTCAGGAATTGCCACTCATTTCTGAGATATTGCTGTGCTCACCTTTTCCATCTCAGGCTAACTAGCCAGAACCATAATTCTGTTTTCCTCCAGGGTAAAGTCCTTATTAAAAGAAATTTATGTAGCTCTGACATTACCAATGATTTTAAAACTTCCTAGTGGTTTCTAGGCTAGTTGTTAATTAATTTATAATAAATCAGGGTGGTCACATTTCAGCAATGTGTGACACTAGGTGCCTGAGACCAAGGGAGGCAACAGAAAGTGAACTATGAGGAACAACTTCAAGTACTAGTTTGCTGTGGCTAGTATCCTGCTGAATTCCAGTTGACCAACCTGATATTCTCTTTAACCCAGCATATAGAATATAAAATCTGATTGATTGCATTGCTAGAACAGAGTTGGGACTACCCTACAAAAATCAATAGGTAATGTTTCATAGAAATTCCTGTGGTTCTTTTATTGCCTGTGTGGTAACTAACTTTAAAAGTATTTCAGTCTAAGTGATATGAAACGTATGAGTCCATGTCAATAGAATTATTCTGACAGCAGTTGGATCACCTTAATCAGGAATCAATATTCCCCAAATACTGTTTGGAATTTCAGATATCATTATAAAAATCTACATCCAAAAGTGGGAGAAGGATATGAACAGTCTTCTTCTTTCAAAAGAAGACATATATGAGACCAACAAACGTATGAAAAAATGCCATCATCACTGATTGTTGGAGAAATGCAAATCAAAATCACATTGAGATACTACCTCATGTCAGTTAGAATGGTGATCATTAAAACATCGGGAGACAATAGGTGCTGGAGAGGGTGTGGAGAAATAGGAACACTTTTACACTGTTGGGAGTGTAAATTAGTTCAACCATTGTGGAAGACAGTGTGGCACTTCCTCAAGGATCTAGAAATAGAAATTCCATTTGACCCAGCAATCCCATTACTGGGTATATACCCAGATGATTATAAATCATTCTATTATAAAGACACATGCACACATATGTTCATAGCCGCACTGTTTACATCAGCAAAGACCTGTAACCAACCCAAATGCCCATTGACGTTAGACTGGACAAGGAAAATGTGGCATATATACACCATGGAATACTATGCAACCATAAAAAATGATGAATTTGTTTCCTTTGTAGGGACATGTAAGAATCTGGAAACCATAATTCTCAGCAAACAGACAGAAGAACTGAAAATCAAACACGGCATGTTCTCACTCATAGGCTGGTGTTGAATAATGAGAACACAGTAAGGGGAACACCACACGCTGGGGTCTGTTGGAGGGGCCTAGGGGAGGGACAGCAGTGGGTGGGGAGGTTCAGTAGGGATAACATGGGGAGAAATGCCAGTTATATTATGGGGGATGGGGGGATGGAGGCAGAAAAACACATTGGCACGTATATACCTATGCAACAATCCTGCATGATCTACACATGTACCCCAGAACCTAAAGTACAATTAAAAAAAAAAAGAAAAAAAATTCACACAAAAAAGATATATTTAAATATGCATACCATCATTTATACTGTCAAATGTGCCTGTTTTGTTTTACTACTAATTCTGGTTTAGTTTTAGGCTAGATGTGGTTTCATTACTAAATATTTTTCACCAATACTGAATAAATGCTCTCAACATTACCTGACATCAAAATTTATTAATTCTTGGTAGCATTAACCCTCCATTAACTTTTATTATATCTAAAATAACAATTTGCCTGTATAGTATCCAACAGCTAAGTTGTCATCTAGGTATTTAGAGGAAACATTTTGATTTTAGATTCACTCCCATCTTTTTTCACTGCAGGATTCTGTGTTGCCTTGAAATCTAGTATATACTAGATTTTTCTAATCTCTTCTAAAATTGCCTTCCTACATGAACATTGTGGCATTGATTTCTTTTTCAGAACTTCATTTTCAACTTTTCCAATCAGGCCAATATGATTTTGAAACATGTCTGTACTTATCATTCACCATTTCCAGTTATTTACCTCTTAGTTATATCTTTATTCATGTTTCATGTTTCAGTTAGCTCATAATCACCTTACCATTATGCAGCATTTTTATTTGCAGAAGATTAAAGTACATAGAAAAAGGCACTGGCATTTCAGGAGTTTGGGTGGAATGAACTAAAGAACAGAGAAAGAAAAAATGAGACTGTTACAAAGATGGGAAATTCACTTAATTTGATGAAACTCATGTGATTGTAAAATTAGTTTAATTAGTCCCAAGAAATATTTTAATCCTATTCTTTCCCATCTTCCTAATTTGCCTATGAAGCATTAACAGAAATTCAAAATCACAACTGAATCATTAATAAAGCAGAACATATAAATTTAAATTTTGATGATATTATTATCTCACTGAAAATGAACATCCATGTATGTATATATATATATATATATATATATATATATATATATATATATGTGTGTGTGTGTGTGTGTTTCTAAAATATCTATCTGCCTTTCCTGGAGTATAAGGGAATAAAAAATAAAATGCCATGAAGAGGAGATAGTAAAATATTAACTACATATAAATACAACTGAAAAATTTTTGAGAAATCAATGTAGTTTAAAAGCTGTATATGCTCTTGAGGTGAGTTTGCTTCATCAAGAATGGAAAAAATATATATGCATTCTGGATTGCTCAGACCCTAATTAAAATCTTGTTGGGAAGTTAAGTGTGGGCTCACAACATTCAAATATGTAAACTGTGGGACTTTATAAGCAGTCAGTGAAATTAACTGTAGGAAATATTTTCTAGAGTAAAAGATTGCTTCATGTTGAAATAATTGCTATTGACGACAAAGATTATTATAGCTAGTTTCCAATTTTGAACTAATCAGTAACAGTGGTGAGTAGAAATGAGAACTTAAAATAAAACATTGTTTAACTTTTACATTATGGCTGTAATAGTAGTTACATGAAAATGAAACTATGGCCACATGCAGTAGCCATTTGTAACAAAAGAAGGAAATTGCTTTGTGTTAGGCTGCCTTTGAAAACTCCTGTTAGTAGAACTGTCAGTTTAACTAAAGACTGATTTCTTCAAGTGGAGACCATTATTTGTAAAGCTTTAAAACACATAGCTAAATGCAAATTAGTCACTAAAAATTTTCAGCTTTATTTAAACTTTGGTATATGTTGACAATTGCCTTGATCATAATTCAATGTGAGAGTCAAGATAATGATCAGAAAAATGTTTGAGATAAATAATGTTAAATATTTCATTTAAAGGGAAAATGTTTTTAATAAGAAGCCTTGGCTGGAAAGGAACTATATTTTCTTGCTTATGTAAAGTTTCATGGATAATTATAGGCTTTGGGTTAATGGCACCAGAAAAGAATCTGTCATAAGTTAGCACTTCCTCATTTCCTGTCCAATGTGCCTATGAAATCTTAAATCAAAAGTGTAAAAGTTCTGTCACCTTGCTCAGACAACTAAGTGTTGAGAAGAGTGTTATTTAAGTAACAAACATCATTTACTGAACATATTATATGCTATTAGTGTCATATGCACAGTATAATATTGCTTGGCTCAAAAATACACAAGGTAGGTATTTTTATTTAGGTTTTACATATAAGAAAATTGAGACTTATAGAGCGTTATTGATTTCTCTAAGTTAATACTAAAAGTACCAGAAAAAGCTGAGACTCACATTTAGTCCCATTTGAAGTTAGTTTTCTTTTCCCTTAGAACCCCACACTGCCTTTTTAGCTTTGTTCTGTAATCTAAAACCACTAATATTTACCATTAAGTCTGTTAAACTATATTAGCTATCTTCACAATTAAGATGTTTATTTCTTAGCATTTAATCAATCACAAAAGTTGTTTTTGATACTTAATGATACAGTAAACAGGATCATTACTTAATTAAGCAGTTATTGCCCAGAGTCAACAAAAAGCAAATGGAGTATAAATTTCTTAAGGATTAATGGTGTCCTGCCTAAAGTATATTAAATTTCCACTTGAAGTTTATGAATGTATGTTTATGTCCCTTTGAGTGTAAGTAAAATTTCAAAGACCTTGTTCAACTGGAAGGACTATGAGCTTAGGTTCAGGTCAAAATTACATTATACTTCTTAAGTAAAAAATAAGTGTGAAAAATTACTTGAAATTACTGGATACATTTCTATAACTCACATGGTGGCAGAAGTCTGGTGTGACAGCTAGGTGGTGGGAAGAAACTGGAGAGGTCAGAAATAGCAAGTTACATATAAATTTCTACTTTCCCATTTATGAGGCTTTTTCTTCCTTAATTATTGTGTAACTTTCATCATTGGTGAAGTAGAGAGTTATTGATTGAGTTGGTGTGCCACAACTTAAAAAATATCTTTGAATCACTTATCTTGGCCAATGTACTAAAGATGATTCCTGAAATAGAGACACAACATCTTATAAGGCTGATCAGAATTTGTGCTATAGAACTATGTGTCACATACAGGAAGACCTTCTTTCTGTCCTTTCTGAAGCTCTATTTTGTGATGAAAAGCACAATGCATTTGAAAAGCAAATAAAAATTTTAATTTTTCTTTATTTCAAGTTTTATTTTATCCATTTTTTTCTTGCAGGGTTAGAGGGCAATGTGCCTGCTGTTATGGGGCCTCATTTTCAACAGAGAAGTGAAGAGAACCACATACATGACATCATAATGAAAACAACCACAGGTTAAGTGCTATTTCTAAAGATGAGATATTAGCACTAGCACAATAATACCAGAATTCCTCAAGAGAGTTATAATTGAGACAAATTAGAAAGTAGAACTTCAAGGTATAATGTGACTGGTGAGGGGCTTTTAGAGATAATAAAACGTTTTAACATGGCATGTCTGTGAAATGGAGACATTACTCTCCTACTCTCTGGCTTGAAATGATGGTATTATTATTAACTTCCTCAGTTATTTGTTTCCACCCTCCACATCTAATCAGTCACCACATTTTGCTGATCCTTCATAGTATTTTCTTCCTCTTTATTCTCATCATATATTAATTTCCTATTTTTGCTGTAACAAACTGTCCCAAATCTGGTGGTGGAAAATAACAAAAATCTATTTATTATAGTCATAAATGTTAGACGTTTGAATGGGTCTTACTAGCTAAAATAAAATGTCAGTAGGCCACTTTCCTCCAGGAAGCTCTAGGGCAGTCAGGTTTTTTGTGTTTCCCAGTTTCTAGAGGCTAACTAGAGTCCGTGGCTCATGGCTCATTCCTCTCCTTTATAACCAGCAGCTGGAATAATCAAATCTGTCTGCTTACCCTAACACAAATACTTTCTTTCACTTTTATAGTGATCCCTGTGTAACCACCCAAATAATCCAGAATAATCTCCCTATTTCAAGGTCCTTAATTTATAACTTCTGCAAGTTATTTTTGCCATATACAGTAACATATTCATAAGATGTCGACATTACTGGGGGGCTACTATTCTGCCTATCACAGTCATCTGACCCCCAAATGTATTATTTGCAAAACACATTTGCTTCATTCCAATATCTCTAAAAGTCTGAATCCATTATAGCATCAACTCAAATTTAAAGTTTTTGCTCTTCCATGTTCCACACCGAGTTCATCAGCAGTCATTAACATTCATATTTCTATTAGAGTCTGTATATGAAAATCTAGGCTTTTAAAATCACGTTTCTTCAAACTTTTTCCAGCCTCTTCCAACTGACCAATTGCAAAGGCATTTCCATATTTTTAGGTATTAACATGTGTATTGATTTCCCATTGTTGGCATAGCAAATTAGCACATTAGGTAGATTAAAACAATATATGTTTATTATCTTACAGTCATAACCACTATTCTACATATGAATCTATTTTAGACTACTGGAAAAATGTTTTTCTAATTTTTTTTCTCGTATCTGCATATTATTAAACACGTTCATTACCACCACCAACAAAGCAACAGTAGTTGCTTAGAAATTTTAATAATTCTTTTGAGTACTTATAATGTGTCAGACACTTTTTTAAGTGTTTTGTAGACTATCCAATTTGTTACATACAATGGCTTTATATGGTAAATAACATTTGATATGGGAGCAGGCAGGGGAGTACTGGGTAGAGAAGGGCAGGTCCCTTGCTAAAGCTCCACCCCTGGCTTGTGCCCACTGACTTAGGTGAGGACAGTCATTTCTGTTTACATACCCAAATGTTGCGTTTCCCAAGACCACCCTGGCCCATCATGCCCGCATCCTGTGCTTTTAAAAACCCTTTGGCCCTAGTGGGCACGCGCGCAAGAGGCTAGACTTCAAGAGGAGCAAACGGGCGGAAGAGCGCACTGACCTGCACCTGCGGACGCCAGGAGGCTACAGCACGTGGAAGTACTCGGAGGGGCTGTCAGAAGAGAGCCCGCTGCCGAGCAGCCACTCCAGGGGAAAGCCGCCTTCTCACTCTACCTCCCTTTCGGCTTCCGCACCTACTGAGAGCTACTTCCACTCAATAAAGCTTTGGACTCATTCTCCAAGCCCACGTGTGATCCCATTCTTCTAGGAAACCGAGGCAAGAAACCCCGGGATGCAGAAAGCCCTCCACCCTCGGATAAGACAGGGGGTCTGAGTTAACAAGCTGCCCACAGATGGCTAAACTGAGAGGACCCTGTAACACACGCGTCCCCTGGAGCTTCAGCTGTAAACCTTCACCCCTAGACCCTGCTGGAGGGTCAGAGTCCTGCAACCTGCCGTCTGCATGCTCCCCCCAGAGGTTTGAGCAGCGGGGCACCAAAGAAGCCGCCACTCACTGTCCGAGGGGGACGAGGGAACTTTTCCTGTTTCAACTGGGACGTCACCCAGGATGCTGGAAGGTGAGTGTGAATGCGAAACTGTCAGTTCTGCCTCTTTTCCAAAACCCTGCCACTTCTCTCCCTTTCCTGCGTGTAAGATGCTCAGTTTCCGTTCATGGTGTCTTAACAACTCTGCCCTAACCCTGGCTGATGAAAACCTCCAGAATTCTTCTCTTTTCTCTCTCTCAGGGTTGAAATAGCTCTTATCTCTTACCTGATAATGTTGAGTTTTGCCACTGGCTGCCGCGATGTTACTAAGTAAAACCAGCATTTGGCTCAGCCGCCAAAAGTGTAGATTAGACCGACTGTTCCTAGAGGTGCTGTCTAGGCCCCCACCTCTACAGCAGCAGGGCTCAGCGCACCTCCTTATCCTTTCCCCTCCCAGCTGGGGTGCCTGGGGGTGCCTGCAGCAGGCGAAGGCCCAGCCCAACAGCCATAAGGGCGGCGGGGCGTGAGCGTCGGGGGGTGGGTGAAGAGCAATGCTGTGGCTGCAGCCTCTGCTTCCTAGTGTGTGTGTGTGTGGGGTGGGGGGTGCAGGAGACAACCCTGCCTTAGCTGTTACCCCACAGGGCCAATGGAATGTTTCTCCCCTGGCCAAGGAATTCAACAGGTCTGAACCATGTGAAACATACAAGATTAGAGGGATCCACTTGCACTGAGTAAGGGGTTCTTCGCCCAGGATATCACCTTTTTGCCCTTTAAACCGCCTCTCTCTCTTTTTCTCTTTTCATAGTGAGAGGGCTCCCGCCACTCCCAGCACTTTGTTTCTGATGGGAAAATTAACAAAGGAACAACACCTGCTGGCTGATAACTGCAAATTCGGCAGGGCTTGAGACACTTAGACCAATATATACAGCCTCTAACATACACTTTCTGTCCCAAACTCAATTTCAAGCTTCGGACTGAGGCCCTGAAAATAAAAAACAAGGTCTAAGGCATCGAAAGCCAGGCAACAGGCACAAAGTAAATGGGCAGGACCAATTCCTGATGATTTAACCCCCCACTACACAGAAGGAGGCCATGCTCCATGGCGTTATCAGGGTTAGGGAACTCAAAGATTGCCATCAGCAGGGAGAAAGGGAGGCACAAGTGAGGGTGGTTAATTCCTATTCTACAGGTTTTTCCTTTTTCATGGGTAGGTACTGCATTGGTACCAATGGCCGGCACCTGCCAAAGTCTCTGGCACTGAAGGGATGAGAGGAGCAATGGAAAGGGAGGACACTTGCTTTCTCTCTCCATCACACACTGGGTGTTGACTGAAAGAAGGGACGGAATGAGGGGTGCCTCTATTCTCTGTGGTTCAGAATGGGCAGGCTACTTTCTTAACCACCCCAGCTGATACTCCTCTGGAGTGTGTCCTAAACCACTGGGACTGTTTTGACCCTCAGAATCTGGAGGAAAAGCATCTCATAGTCCTCTGCATGAAGGTTTGGCCGAATTATGATTTACAGCAAGGATTGGCTTGGCCTCAGGAACGAACTATTCATTTTGATACCATGCAGCAGTTGGAACTTTTTTGTGGAAGTGAGGATAGATAGTTTGCGGCCCCATATGTGAAGGCTTTCTAGCAAGGTAATCTAGACCTCTGCTGACAATGTAGGATTCATCTAACCCTCCTGTTTGCTGTCTCAGGGAAGGTTACAAGGGGCAAGCCCAGAGAATTAAAGATAGGAATCCCAGAGGCACTCCCAGCCGAGAAGTCAGCTCCCTCAAGCCCTGCTCCTTCTGTTCCACCCCCAGCTTCCCATCCAGCTTCAGCCTCTCACTTGCCCCCTCCTAGAAATCCTCACCCTAAAAAAGCCCTAGTCTCAATCTTGCCCCTCCAACAAATGCCCAGTGAATTTGGGCCCAGTAAGATTCAGGTCCCCTTCGCCCTACAGGACTTAAAGCAAGTTAAGGGAGATCTTGGCAAGTTTTCAGATGACCCTGACAGATATATAGAGGCTTTCCAAAATTTCCCCAAAATATTTGAACTCTCCTGGAGAGACATTATGTTACTTTTCAATCAGACCGTGATGGATAGTGAGAAGCAGGTTGCTCTGCCAGCAGCAGAGGGATTTGGGGATGAGCTTTGCCTCACATATAGTGTCAGGGAAGGGGGTGAACATTATCCAACTGGAAGAGAAGCAGTACCAGGGAATGACTCTAAATGGGATCCCACTGATGAGATGGAAGACTGGAAAAGGAATGACTTTCAGGTGCACATAATGGAGGACTTACCTAGGACCAAGACTAAGCCTCTCAATTATGCTAAGTTGTCCATGACCAACCAGGGATTTGATTAAAATCCCACTGACCTCCTGGAAAGAATAAGAGAGGCCTTCATAAAGCACACCTCTCTAGCTCATGATTTGGTCGGGGGACATCTAATTCTAATGTTGTTGAGAATTTGTTTCTATTATGTAGTACTACTGTAGTCATTGCAAACTGGTACATTCTGCATCCAAATTCACAGGGAAGTTAAATTTGGCCTCATTATAAGATTGGCGCTTCCTCTTTAAATAACCCACGAATTCATCTTGGAGTCAAGTCTTCATGCAAAGTGCTAGGAAGAGCGTCTAAGGTAGGGAGAGGTATTTGTATAAGCTACCAGGCAGTTTTTATGACCATTTCGTGGATACTTGCTATTAAATATTTGTCCATTAGGCAGTATTTGCTTTTTTGATACCTACCACCTGGTACTAAGGATAGGAAAGAAAGGAACTATAGGTCCCACCTCCCTCTCAACCCAACAGACTATGAATATTTATGAACAGACCCCTGACATTTTCTGAATGGTGAAAAGGGCTTAGGTCAGTTCGCAACAGTGAAGAAGAGTAATGTTCAATTTTAGAAAATCACAGACCTTTCATCATGAAAAATTTCATATCTGCTTCATGGAAAGATGTCCCATTTTACATGGCTATATTCTTCCTGCCTTCATACACAAAAGAATAAGACAGAATACTTTCTGAATTGGCAGCTAACATCCTCAAGGTTTTGGATTATATTTCACTGTAAGCAGTAAGTAGAGATGTTTAAAACTGTATACTTTCCTAATTTATGATTTGTGGATTTCTACAATTTATGACAAATTTACTCAACCTCTTTTAAATACACAATGTTTTTCTCACTTCTGAAATTGATTTTGCATTTTTTATGCATGTTTCCTCTTCTTTCCTCACATATATACTATCAGTTTTCAATCCTCAGAACAATAATTCACATTAGAAATTACTACCTAGAGTTGTCCTCAGTTATTTAAACTATATTCTAAATCCTCTGGTTCCCAAAATACACCTAATTTTAATTCCTTTAAAGTATAAATTAAATGTTATACACATGTTTTTTTAAAAAAAATGGAGAGTTATTTTTTAAAAATACACATTAAAAATGAAAAATATGTACAGTATACCTCTAACTGCTCAAGATAAACAATTTTCTCATAATAGGATAAAAAAGTTTGCTGGTCTTGACTTGAATTTCATTTTATATGAAAGCTAATAAGAGAAAAGCATTTTAATGTTATACAGCTCTCTCTTGGTATCTGTGGGGGATTGGTTCCTAGACTTCCTGTAGATACCAAAATCAAAGGATGCTCAAGTCCCTAATATAAAATGGCATACTATTTGTACATATTTCCATATACTTTAAATAACTGATAGAGTACTTATGATGACTAATACAATGTAAATGGTTTGTAAATCATTGTTGAAATATATTGTTGAGGGAATAATGGCATGGAAAATAGTTCAGAACTGACAAAATTTCTTTTATCCAAATATTTTCTATCTTCGGTTAGTTGAATCCACAGATGCAAAGCCCACAGATAGGATGGCTGACTGTATTCACAATATCTGATGCTGGGAGTTTTCTTTCAGAGAGACCAAGAAGCTCAACATTCTGATTTAGGGGATTATAGTGTACATGATAGGACAGAATGAAAGGATCTTTTCATTGCACCCACATTCCCCAGAATACACTAAATTCATCAGCAGCTGAAATCTTTGGATACTTTAGCTCTAAATACTGACATCATGGAATTATCAGAATAATTAATAAATTTATATTTGACTTAGAATTGCACAGAATCAGAACTGTCTCCTAAATCACAATATGACATTCAAACTAGCTAATCACTCACTGATCCAAATTGCTTGTAGTAACAGGATTAGATATTTTGTCCTGTATTTAATCAGCCAGGTCACATGCTTTTGGCTTACTAGTCTTTCAACTACACATTATTTGGAAAATTTAAATATTTAACTTTTTCACATATTTTAGGATAGCTATTAAAAATCATATGATGGCTAGGTCAATGTTTCTTCCAACTAATACATTTTAATTGTGTTTAAATATTTTTCTAATATTTGAATATTAAGCTGTAATTTTGCAGGTGCTTTATGTCAGAGTAATAGTTGCTTATCCCCATAACTGCTCTCCTAATCTCCTTTAGCAGAAAACCATGAAGCCCTGGGATTATGTTTTGACCAAAAGACTAAAGTGAAAACAATGGTAACAGCTTTCAAGAACATACTTTAAAAGACGAAGTATGCATAACCTTTCCCCTTCACCATTTTGATCCTGTCCACAATGTTGCTCCCTGAAAACCAATATGTACAATGAAAATAGAGCTCATGTAAGCAATCTCAGTATGAAAGGAGAAGGGATCCTTCTGAGTAGAGAACCTTTATATCTCACCAGGACTGCTTGCTTCTGGACTTAATTCAAATAACAGCAATTTAAGCTCTAAAGTATTTAAGTGACAAATGTTTTGGAATCAGGTTTTTTTTTTTTTTTCATTCTGCCCATCCTTAATCCTAACTTATGTGCTCTTTATGTATCAGATATAAATATTTATTTGCATAGCTTTGATTTTATTCTTACTTTGAAACTATCAGTGGAAAACATAGTTCAGGGAAACCACTGTTTAGGGAGTCAATATTCACATTTTCTGAAGAGATAGGCAGAAGTACCTGATTAGCAAAAAAGACATTTTTGTGTGCCAGGAAAGATTTGCCACAGAACACAGTTAGGGCTACCAAGACAACACAGTCTCACTAGGAACAACAGCTGATGATATAGCTATTGCACAGGTAAGACAACTTGTGGCTCGTGTTTGAGTCTCAGGCACTTTACTGTGATGACTCCTATTCCTCTATGATCTATGACAGAACTTGCTGGTTTAATTATATGCCCTAGGTTTATGTGCATAGCTCACCCACATGCACACACACAAACACAGATATGTGTAACCCTCAGAGAGACATCTATTTCATTTGCACACACATACATAGGTAACAATTTAAAGTAGCTTGTAATTTTGCCAAATAATTATCAAGCAACAAATTATATAAAAGCTTAGAGACATAAGACATCACTAGGCAGCAAGTTTCCCAGAGAAGCTTGAGCAGTTGCTGGAAGTTTAAGTAGAACATGGATGAATAGAATAGAAATAAAGTGATTAATAATAAAAAGTTTATAAAGAAGCAAAATAACTGGAAAGAGTAGAAATTTTGTTGAAGAAGGAATGAGAAACTACAACTTTGTTTGGCTAATAGTAGCTGCATTTAATATGGCCAGTATTCTGAATTACTGGTTTCACTACAAGCGATACACCATCACTTCAATATTCTGAGAACTATCTTCAAAATAAACCAGGACTTCCTAAAGGATATTTAACAGATCAGAGATCTTTTTGAGACAGTCTGTACAATAAAAGGATTCAGTGATCAAATAAAGTGGAAAATGCTTTGTAGTCATCACCCATTATTTTGCCCAATAACATGTGCTCTTTTCAAAACCACTTTTTCTTTTTTGAGCTCTTCGCTTCTAAACTTTAGCCATATGGATCTAGGGATTAACCAATCAGGCTATTCCACTCCTGGGGCATGTTCCAAACCAAGCCCATTATATGCCTTTTAGCTTTTATTCTTTTAATTTGAAAAGGGACATTCTCTCTTTGTCAGGAAAGCCATGAGGTACTAGTGTGGAAATGTTAGTGTAAGGTACCATAGCATTGAGAAAAAGACCAACCATAAAAGTAAAGAATGAAACTAATAAATAAGCAGAAAATAAGATATAGAGAAAACTCTCACAATACCCTTCCTTTAGTTCAATTCCTGGTTTGAACTACTACTCACTTTTGCCACATATTCCATAGTTTGGTGTCCATAAATTGTGGCACTTTGCCCTCCTTAAACTCATTCCAGGTGGAGTTCTGTCTCTTACAACAAACATAAAGCAGATTAATTCAAGCTGTAGACTTTTCTCAACAGTCAAAGATGAGCAATATATAATAGCATATGCAATGTTTTAAAAGTTATTATTTTGGCTGTTTAACTTAACCCAATATTTCTTCATTTTTTATTTTTTTAAAATATTTTTTGTTGTACTTTAGGTTCTGGGGTACATGTGCAGATCATGCAGGACTATTGCATAGGTACATACATGGCAATGTGGTTTGCTGCCTCCATTCCCCCCATCACCTACATCTGGCGTTTCTTCCCACGTTATCCCTCCCGAACCTCCCTACCTCCTACTGCCCCTCCCCTAGTCTCTCTACAGACCCCAGCGTGTGATGCTCCCCTCCCTGTGTCCATGAGTTCTCACTGTTCAACACCTGTCTATGAGTGAGAGCATGCGGTGTTTGATTTTCTGTTCTTGTGTCAGTTTGCTAAGAATGATGGTTTCCAGATTTATCGATGTCCCTACAAAGGATACAAACTCATCATTTTTTGTGGCTGCATAGTATTCCATGGTGTATATGTGCCACATTTTCCTTGTCTAGTCTATCATCTATGGGAATTTGGGTTGGTTCTGGGTCTTTGCTATTGTTAACAGTGCCACAGTGTGCATGTGTCTTTATATTAGAACTATTTATAATCCTTTGGATATATACCCAGTAATGGGATTGCTGGGTCAAATGGTATTTCTATTTCTAGGCCCTTGAGGGATCACCACACTACCTTCCACAATGGTTGAATTAATTTACAGTCACACCAACAGGGTAAAAGTGTTCCTATTTCTCACATCCTCTCCAGAATCTGTTATCTCCAGATACTTTTTTTTTTTTTTAAGTTTTACTTTAGGTTCTGGGTACAAGTGCAGATCATACAGGATTGTTGCATAGGTACACATATGGCAATGTGGTTTGCTGCCTCCATCCCCTCGTCACCTACATCTGACATTTCTCCCCATGTTATCACCCTCTGACCTCTGAACCCTGCTGGCTGGACCCACTCCAACAGACCCCTGTATGTGATGCTCCCCTCCCTGTGCCCATGTGTTCTCATTGTTCAACACTTGCCTATGACTGAGAATATGTGGTGTTTGATTTTCTCTTCTTGTGTCAGTTTGCTGAGAATAATGGTTTCCAGATTTATCTATGTCCCTATAAAGGACACAAACTCATCATTTTTTTATGGCTACACAGTATTCCATGGTGTATATGTGCCACATTTTCTTTGTCCAGTTTATCATCAATGGTATTTGGGTTGGTTCCAAGTCTTTGCTATTGTAAACAGTGCCGCTATGAACAGATGTGTGCATGTGCCTGTGTAATAGAATGATTTATAATCATTTGGGTATGTACCCAGTAGTGAGATTCCTGGATCAAATGGAATTTCTATTTCTAGGTCCTTGAGGATCACCACACTGTCCTCCACAATATTTGAACTAGTTTACACTCCTACCAACGGTATAAAACTGTTCCTATTTCTCCACATCCTCTCCAGCATCTGTTGTCTCTAGATTTTTTAATGATCGCCATTCTAACTGGCATGAGGTGGTATCTCAATGTGGTTTTGATTTGCATTTCTCTAATAATCAGTCATGAACATTTTTTTCATGTTTTTTGGCCTCATATATTTCTTCTTTGGAAAGTGTCCGTTCATATCTTTTGCCCACTTTTGGGTGGGTTTGTTTGCTTGATTGTTTTGTTTGTTTTTTTTTCTTTTTTAGGAGGTTGGACTGGGAGGATCTCCATGGGGAGGGCACAGGGGGGAAGGGGAGGGAGGTGGGAAGGAGAGGGTCGCTTTGTTTTTTTCTTGTAAATCTGTTTAAGTTCTTTGTAGATTCTGGTTATTAGCCCTTTGTCAAATGGGTAGATTGCAAAAATGTTTTCCCATTCTGTTGGTTGCTAGTTCACTCTAATGATTATTTGTTTTGCTGTGCAGAAACTCTGGAGTTTAATTAGATCCCATTTGTCTATTTTTGCTTTTGTTGCCAATGCTTTTGGTGTTTTAGTCATGAAGTCCTTGCCTATGCCTATGTCCTGAATGGTTTCGTCTAGGTTTTCTTCTAGAGTTTTTATGGTGTTAGGTCTTATGTTTAATTCTTTAATCCATCTGGAGTTAATTTTAGTGTAAGGTGTCAGGAAGGAGTCCAGTTTCTGCTTTCTGCACATGGCCAGCCAGTTTTCCCAATACCACTTATTAAACAATGAATCCTTTCACCATTGCTTGTTTTTGTCAGGTTTGTCAAACATCAGATTGTAGATGTGTGGTGTTGCCTCTGAGGCCTCTGTTCTGCTCCATTGGTCTATATCTCTGTTTTGGTACCAGTAGCATGCTGTTTTGATTACCGTAGCCTTGTAGTATAGTTTGAAGTCAGGTAGCATGATGCCTCTGGCTTTGTTCTTTTTTCTTAGAATTGATTTGGCTATGCAGGCTCTCTTTTGGTTCCATATGAAGCCCTTTAAGATGTTTTTTTTTTTGTTTGTTTGTTTTTCCTGTTCTGTGAGGAGGGTCATAGGTAGCTTAATGGGGATATTGTTGAATCTATAAAATCCTTTGGCAGTATGGCCATTTTCACAATATTGATTCCTCCTAACCATGAGCATGGAATGTTTTTCCATCTGTTTGTGTCCTCTCTTATTTCCTTGAGCTGTGATTTGTAGTTATCCTTGAAGAGGTCCTTTATGTCTTTTGTCAGTTGTATTCCTAGGTATTTTATTCTCTTTGTAGCAATTGTGAATAGCAGTTTGTTCTTGATTTGGCTTTTTGTCTGTTATTGGTGTATAAGAATGCTTGTGATTTCTGCACATTGATTTTGTATTCTGAGACATTGCTGAAATTGCTTATCAGTTTCAGGAGATTTGGGGCTGAGATGATGGGGTCTTCTAAATATACAATCATGTCGTCTGCAAATAGAGACAATTTGACTCCCTCCTTTCCTAATTGAATACGCCTTATTTATTTTTCTTGCCTGATTGCTCTGGTGGTGTTGCCTCCAAGGCCTCTGTTCTGCTCCATTGGTCTATATCTCTGTTTTGGTACCAGTACCATTCTGTTTTGATTGCTGTAGCCTTGTAGTAAAGTTTGATGTCAGGTAGCGTGATGCTTCCAGTTTTGTTCTTTTTGCTTAGGATTTTCTTGGCTATTCAGGCTGTCTTTTGGTTCAATATGAAGTTTAAGGTGTTTTTTCCAGTTCTGTGAGGAGGGTCATAGGTAGCTTAATGGGGATAGCATTGAATCTGTAAATTACTTTGGGCAGTATGGCCATTAAAAAGGAAATTCCATTATTTCTTGGGGTTGTGGCTCCAAACCTCTATATACTCTCCCTTCCTCTTGTGAGCTAGTACACCATGAATCCTCTGTGTGAGCTGATGTTTCCTTCTGTTCTTAGAAGGGATTAGAAATATGAATCCTCTTAAGTGCTAATTCTGATGGATTGGGAGATGCTATTCGAATTGATGTACTGAGAAAAATTTGCATGCTGCACAGAACTTAGTGAAAAAGAGTGCCATATTGATTAATAGTATCTGACAGGAATTATCATGTAGAGGGCTGGTGCAGATAAAACAAATTCTTCCTCCTTTAAATTAATAGATGAGTGGTTTGTAGTGTTGTTTATTAAATGGCATAAAATATCAGTTAGAAGACATAGGTTCAAGAGATTATTAATACCATGATGACTATAGTTATTAACAACATATTGTATACTTAAGAATTGCCAAGATAATCGATTCTTGTTTTTTAAATGTTTGTTTATATTGATAACTAACAACAGTACATACTTATGGGCACATGTGATATTTTAATATATGTATATAATGAGTAAGAATCAAATCAGGTTGTTTAGGATACCTATGATCTCAAACATTTGTCATTTTCTGTGTTGAGTACATTTCAGATTTTCTTTTCTAGCTATTTTGAAATATGCTGTCATTGACTGGGCACGGTGGCTCACACCTGTAATCTCAGCATTTTGGGAGGCCAAGAAGGGTGGATCATGAGGTCAGGATATCTAGACTATCCAGACTAACATGGTGAAAACCCATCTCTACTAAAAATACAAAAAAATTAGTCAGGCATGGTGGCACACGCCTGTAGTCTCAGCTACTTGGGAAGCAGAGGCTGGATAATTGCTTGAACCCAGGAGGTGAAGGTTGCAGTGAGCCGAGATCACCCCACTGCACTACAGCTTGGGCGATAGAGTGAGACTCTGTCTGGAAAAAGAAAAGAAAAGAAAAATATATGCTGTCATTAACATTAATAGGCTTATGTTCTTAACACAAAAATGTGGAAACCATGTGAAGTAATGCAAGTATTACGTAGTTTGATGTGGCCATTCTACAGTGTGTGTGTGTGTATGTATATGTATGTATGTGTATATATATGTGTGTGTGTGTGTGTGTGTGTATATATATATATATATATATATATATATCTCAAACCAAGCCATCATGTACACCATAAATATATAGAATTTTTAACTGTTAAAACTACTAATTTAGGTAACTTTTTAAAAGTAAGCTAGCCTATATGTTGACTTTTCATGACCCTCAGTCATAAAAAAGATGGATCTAGAAAAATAAAACACAGTTGACCCATGATGCTTCTTCAATAATCTTTTTTTTTTCTTTGCTTTGCTTTGCATTTTTTTTTTTTTTTTTGGCCCCTAACCACATAAGGTTCTGCATCTTCTAAACTTGGAGAACTCTTTCATGTTAGGGCAGGCTCAGGTTCCTTTTTGTGTTATACCAACAAAATGTAATTCATGAAAAATGGAAAGAAAACAGGAAAAGCGCTACTCAAAGGTATACAACAAAAAGCAAAGGCATTTGATGATCTGTTATTTTTTTCCTCTTAGAAATGCTTATTTAACTTTTACCTATATAAGCTCTCTTCTTCTGAGGACATTCAATATTATGCGTTCTAATCCCTTTCGAGGGTTTTCCATTGTCCAAATCAGTGACAAGGAAGCCTAAATGATGCAATCTATACAGGACAGATTTTATGATGGCACAAAGAGGTTATTAGAAGAGTGAAAAGTGGATCTGGAGGGGTAAATGAACAATATCCAGCACAGATGTTATGGGCCAGTAGGAAAAGAATAAAAACCTTATATCTGAACTAACAAACTGTAATCATAAAATGTTGTAGGTATAAAACTAAAACCATCTCACCTTCTTTATAAATTCAGATAATTAGCATGACTGACTTTTAGAAATACCAGAGTAAGAGAACTCTCAACACATCAGAGTCATAAAAAGATGGGTTGAAAAAGGAATAGTGGGAATTGAAAATAGATTAATTAGGAAGGTAAATATACTGTTCCCTCTTCTTGTGAGCTAATTTACACCATGGATACCCTATGTGAGCTCATTAATATCATCCACTTAAGTACTAATGTTGATGGATTGGGAGCGGCTATTTGGAATGCTGTGTTGAGAAGGACTCTGGTGCTACAGAGAGCTTAATGATAAAACAAAACTCTTCACTTCTAAGTTTTAGCCATATGGATCTAGAAATGGACCAATAATCCCTTGATGGTAGCAAGAACTGAGTATAGTTTAGCTAAGTTTTACGTAACTCTAAAAGATATAGTAGGAAGTCAAGAAAATTTGTTTTGTTTTGCTTTGTTTTCTTCCATTTTTGTTTATTTCACATTTAGGTGGCACCGTTTAATAAGCACCACTGCAACTGATTTGCAAATGTTGGCTTATTTAATCCATTTAACTCTAAGACAAGAGGGCTATGCTTATTTTGGGGAAAGCAACAAATCAATTACAGGGAAATTCTTGACCTTAGAAGGCAAGACAGGCAAGTTAACTTCCCTCAAAGGCAGCCTTACAAAGAAAATTATATTCTCCCTAATAAGACAGATCAACTCAGGTAGAAAGTCACAATCCCATTTTAGAAACCTGGCATTAAAGACAATGAGATGTAACATATTCCTTAACAATATTCACTTGGATAGCAAAGAATTCCTTAAATTACTATTGCCATCCTATTTTCCTGTAACCTCCCCAATCCCCTCTATTTTTATAGAAGGAAACTTAGGTTAACAATAGAAGTCATATTTGCTATATTTCATCAAATACTTTAGAATCCTAATTACTGGCTAATTCCCCAAATGCATTGTCTTAGTTCATTTCGTGTGGCTAAATAGAATACCACAGACTGGTTGACTTATATAAACAAAGATTTATTTTTTACAGTTCCATAGGCTGGAAAGTCCAAGGTCAAGAAGTCCCTGGGACGACAAGGCTGTCTTTCTGTGTCATCCCATGGTGAAAGGCATAAGGGCAAGAGAGTATGCAAGAGAGCAAGAAGAGGACAAACTTGATTTTATAAAAAGCTCACTGTCATGATAAGAAACCCATTCCCACAATCACAACTTCAAGCTATTTATGAGGGCAGAGCTGTCATGTCTTAATCAATCCATAATGGTTTCACCTTTTAATACTGTCCCAGTGGAGGTTAAATTGCAATATAAGTATTTAAGGGAACATTCTTTTTGCCCCAGTTCTACTGCCAGTGTCTGTCTCAGGGGCAACCTCTCTGGGCATAATTCTCAATGCATTTTATCAGTATCATACATACTGTCTCCACTATGTCTAAATTCTGTTTTCAAGAGCCAGTAAAAACCCTACCTGCTTCATGAAGTTTTTGTCTCATCACCCTTAGCCAGAAATAATATTCATCTATTGAGATGCTTCCCAGTTGATCCTCAGCCTATTTCATTACAATTACTTGGAGTTTTGATTAGGAATGAAATTTCTAGGTCCATTCTAGAAAATGAATAATCCAAATCTGCATAATTAACAAGGTCCCAGAGATTTTGATACCAAATTTTAAGAAACACTGTTCTAAATTAATACATTGCTTTTCTTTTCTATTTCTCATGACACTCACCAATACCTGCCATGATTCTAATTATTTGGCATCTATCACTAGATTGTAAGTACTTCACAGCCATCAAATGGCTTTTGTACAATACACAATTATTTTGTATTTTTTTCCCATTTATTTATTTTATTGCATTTTAGGTTTTGGGGTACATGTGAAGAACATGCAAAATTGTTGCATAGGAACACACGTGGCAG
>NW_016107780.1:1104799-1113694 GCF_001604975.1 Cebus imitator | reverse complement strand
ACCGTGGAGCTCCTCCGCCCGGGAATTTCCTAGTCTGTGGGCAATAAAAACGCAGCGTCCACTCACCCTCTGCGCTTTTACTGGGAGCTGCAATCCTGAGCTGTTCCTAAACGGCCATCTTCTATTTTGTATTTTTATCCTTTATAATATCTAGCACATTGCTCAGTATTAGATATATTTTAAATAAATATTTGTTTTATTTTTATAATTTTCTGGGAAGAACGAAGTTTTTTTTTAGATATACAGTCAGTCATGCATCATGTAGTGACATGTCAGTCAATGATGGACCACACAACATATATGATGGTGGTCCCATAAGATTATAATAGAACTGAAAAGTTTCTATCATCTAGTGATATTGTAGCCATTGTAACATCTTAGTACAATGAATTACCCCTGTGTTTGTGGTGATGCTTTACTGCTAATCATGTAAAATATAGCTACAATATTCTGATAAAAATGACTGTTACTGGCTTATGTATTTACTATACGTTTTTATTGCTTTAGAGAGTGCTCCTTCTACTTATAAAAAGCTTCATGTAAGTCATTCAGGAGGCATTCCAGAAGGCATTATTATCATAGGAGATGATAATCCCTTCAATGTTATGGACCCTGAAGTCCTTCCAGTGAAACAGGATATGGAACTAAAAGACAGTGATATTGATGATCCTTACCCTGTGTAAGCCTAGGCTAATATATATCTTTAGGTCTTAATTTTTAACAAAAAAGAATTAAAAAAAATTAATACATAAAAATTTTGAACACAGAAAAAAGCTTATAGAATAAGAAAAGGAAGAAATAATATATTTTTTTGTACAACTGTGCAATGTGTTTGTGTTTCCAGCTGTTATGAGTCAAGAAGTTTAAATAAAGTTTAAATGAAAAAGTCACAGGAAGCTATGCTTAACTTACTACTGAAGAATGTTTCTATAAATTTCTTATAGCTTAAATGGTACGGTGTTTATACTATCTACAGTAGAGTACAGTAATATCCTAGGCCTTGACATTTACTCACCAGTCACTGAGTCATCCATGACAACTTCCAGTCCTGCAAGTTTTCTTCATGGTACGTGCCCTATTCAGGTATTCCAACTTTTGTCTTTTATACCATATTGTATTGTTCCTTTTCCATGTTAAGATATACAAATACTTAACATTGTGTTAAGATTGCCAATGGTATTTGATACAATAACATGTTGTACAGGTTTGTAACCTAAAAGCCATAGGCTATACCATATAGCCTAGGTGTAAACAACAAAGTGAACTATGGACTCATTTCTCACAATGTATCTTTGTCACTAAGTGATACAGGCATATAGTTCCATCATTGTACCAGCAATGTTAATGATTCTTTTTTAAAAAGTTTCATGGATAGATGATTGATATGCATAGCTATAGCTATAGATATATAGATATATTTTGCGTATACTTGAAAATCTTACTTGCTTTTCAGCATTAGCAATAAAGCATGAGGCTTGAAAGTTACTACCAAGATATGTAGTAGGACTCAGCAAACTTAGGATAGTGGTAAAATGTAAAAATAAAAGACGTAAGTAGGGTCCAAGATATCCCTTGAGCTAAACAGATATCATACCTCAATGTCAGAAATATCTCCAAGGAATATGCCCCCAGATGTACCCCATGCTTCCCCTCAGATCATTTAAAGAAGAGCCCAACTGGGTTGTCTGTTTCCTTTTGAAATAATATCTGCTTCAGGCAGAGCTAGGCTCAAAGGGACCAATTACAGTGAAAAGGGTTGGGGGTGGTTATTTCCCTTTAAGGTACCTTTCTTAGGCCTTTTCATACAGTCTTTTTGAGGACTATAAACCTAGTTGGGCAGGCTGTTTTTTTCCCTTATAATTCCCTATAGAAACTCATCCAGTGCTCCCTGTACCATACCCAGAACTTTCATAAATTGTGTTAATCAAGCTGAGGACAAAATGTTCATCTCTGTGTTTGTACTCCAAAGTGTTTAGTTCATTTAGTGGAAGTTTAGCTTTATAAAAGCAGCATATTTCAAGCAGAGAGGATTTAGCTCCTAATTTTTGGAAAGGTTAATATCTATCTAGTTATCCAGAAAGTTTCACATGAAGATCAATTAACCTATTTTTTCCCCCCTCAAACTAGGCTTTCCTGTCTTTGGGGAGGTTGACTATCTTGAAAGCCAGTCAGGTTTTTATTAAATAGCTCTACAGTCTAGCAACTTTCACTCTTTGAAAACCTTAGCCAGACATATTACTACAGAAGAGACCTTAGGCAAATAAATCAAAGAAACCCAGGGCATACGCCCATTATCCATGTTTCAGCAGTTCCCTTTGTGACAGATACAACTCAGGTGAACCTCTCTTTTGTAAATTCTCTTCTCAAATTTGACATGGTTCTGTGAAGTCTGTCACAGAGCAATTAAAAAGAAAATCCAATCACACAATTCAACTGTATCTTAAAGTTCCAGCTTGTTCAGCTAAGACAGCTGAGACTTTTTTAAATAAGGAAAGAAAAAAGCTTGCGTAATGCCCTTTCTATATCATTTTTATTCAACTATGCGTGTGTGTACAGTGGAGAATGACATTTACACACTTTTAATATTTTAAAGTTTAGCTGCACAGTCTAATCACTACAAGCTTATTGTGTCAAACTTTAAATTAAAGTTATATTTAGATACATATGTTTTTTAATTATAGCTTTTCTCAGGCAACAGAAAACTTGATTGGTTATTTCTCCAATTAGTCCAACCACCAAAGGATCTGGGGAAATTCTATGTTAATGAATTATAACCACAAGTCTTTTATTATTTGAGAGCTATTAATAGAAATATACTAGGGAAAAAAAGGAAGAAAACCCATTCTGTGCTATATTGTGAGTCTTACAAAGAAAACTAGACTGGAGTTTCTGAATTCTAGTCCTTATTTTATTGCTATTGCTTACAAAAATAAAAATCTTTGAGCGAAAGCAGAGATGACAATAGCTAGGAAAAGATACTTTTCTTTTGTTTTGTTTTTTGAGGCAGAGTCCCGCTCTGTTGCCCAGGCTGAAGTGCAGTGTTGTGATCTCCGCTCACTGTAAACTCCACCTCCTAGGTGCAAGTGATTCTCCTGCCTCAGTCTCCTGAGTAGCTGGGATTCCAGGCATCCACCACCATGCCTGGATAATTTTTTTGTACTTTTGGTAGAGATGGGATTTTACCATGTTGTCCAGGCTGGTCTCAGTCTACTGACCTCAGTGAATTTGCCTGCCTCGGTCTCCCAAAATGCTGAGATTACAGGAGTGAGCTACCACACCCAGCCAATACTATTTTTAATATTCATTATATGCCAGAAACTACATGTTGTCAAATTGAAATGTTTATATTATCAAGATAACTTAGTAGCCACACATATCACAAATACCTTTTAGTCAAAAAAGAAATGAAGTTGTCAACAAGTATATAAAAATGTTCTTCATGGGTAATCATGGAAATATAAAGAAAGCCACAGTGAAATATAATTCCACATATATCAGACTGGCAAACAAATATTTAACTGAATGTGAAAAAAATAAAATGTTTAACCACTGATTGTGAGGGTACAATTTAGCACAATGACATTTGATAAGTAACTTGGGGAATTCCTAGTAAAGTTGAAAAGATACACATGAGTCAATTAAGCAATTCCATTATAGGTTTATGCCTTAGAGAAATTTTATATAAATATGTACAAGAGTGTTTAATGCAGCACCATTTGAAATCTCAAGAATTTCAAAATAAATATGTATTGGCAGAAGAATAGATGATAAATGTTAGTGTATGCATATTAGGGCATACTACAACTAAGAAAACAAATTATACAAAACTTCATGAATTATCATAATTGTATAATTCAGTACATATTACAACATGAAAAATAATACTATGCATTAATTTGTATGCATGTAAAATAAAGTACATAAGAATATATGAAATTTGTAAATGCTAATTTAAATTTAAAATGATGATTAACTCTCATTGGAAAGGTCAAAAATATAACCCAGGAGAATTAAAAAAAGTGTTTTTGAAATATTTCATATTTCAAACTCAATTATGAAATATTATATGTTACCAATCAATATAAAGATTTTCTTCTTTCTCTTCTTTTTAAAATGACATCATGATTTATATAAAATGTATTCAATATATTAAGATAACCTTTGTAGTATGTGACTACTCTTAAGTATAGTTGTAGATGAACATTAAAACATAAACACAAAATTTTACATAATAAGAGAACTAGTTTAAAAGAAAGAACCCCTGAAGTTATATCATATTGAGTGAGTTGATTTAATATTAGATACACCAATTTTAAGGGTAAAACCTAAGCCAATGAAGTCATTTCTTTGAAGGATTTAATCTTCCCAGCTTTACCACAGATAAAATTTTCCCCAAATTAGGAGCATGTGATTAATAACACTATAAAGACACTTGGATGAACAAAGAATTTGTCACCATGCTAGGAACTCATCTGCTGTTCTGATTAATATGAAAAGTGAGCAATTTCAGACTACCGATTAGATTTATCAATAATTAATGTAATGTTATTGTGGATGATTAAGGCTATTTCTTTTAATGTGATTCTCAAATCACTTTTAACATCACAATAAAATTCTTTATGACATATAGCTCTGCATACACTTTGACAACCCTATCAGACATGCTTTGTGATAATAACCAAACTCAGGGTACACTGGAGGGAAACAGGTTTTAGGCTAATATCTAACAAATGCTTACAGAAAAACATTAGGGGTAGGTATAGCAAGACTTATATACACACACACACACACACACACATACATATATACTTTAAGTTCTGGGGTACATGTGCAGATCATGCAGGATTGTTATAAGTATACACATGCCATGGTGGTTTGCTGCCTCCATCTCCCTGTCCCCTACATTAGGTAATTCTCCTAATGTTATCCCCCTACAACCTACCCACTACCTGTTATTGCTCCCCCACCTCCCAACAGGCCCCATTGTGTATTGTTTCCCTCCCTGTGTCCATGTGTTCTCATTGTTCAACACCCACTTATGAGTGAAAACATGCAGTGTTTGGTTTTCTGTTCTTGTGTCAGTTTGCTGAGAGTGATGGTTTCCAGCTTCATTCATGTCCCTGCAAAGGACATGAACTCATTATTTTTTATGACTGCAGAGTATTCCATGGTGTTTATGTGCCACATTTTCTTTGTCCAGTTTATCATTGATGAGCATTTGGGTTGGTTCCAGGTCTTTGCTATTGTAAATAGTGCCACTATGAACAGACATGTATCTTTATAATAGAATGATTTATAATCATTTGAGTATATGCCCAGTAGTGGGATTCTTGGGTCAAATGGAATTTCTATTTCTAGGTCCTTGAGGAAGCACCACACTGTCTTACACAATGGTTGAACTAGTTTACACTTCCACCAACAGTGTAAAAACTGTTCCTATTTCTCCACATCCTCTCCAGCATCTGTTGTCTGCAGATTTTTTAATGATCACCATTCTAACTGGCGTGAGGTGGTATCTCAATGTGGTTTTGATTTGCATTTCTCTAATAATCAGTGATGATGAGCATTTTTTCATGTTTGTTGGCCTCATATATGTCTTCTTTTGAAAAGTGCCTGTTCATATCTTTTGCCCACTTTTAATGGGTTTGTTTGTTCTTTTCTTGAAATCTGTTTTAGTTCTTTGTAGATTCTGGTTATTAGCCCTTTGTCAGATGGGTAAATTGCAAAAAATTTTTTCCCATTCTGTTGGTTGCTGTCTCACTGTAATGATTATTTGTTTTGCTGTGCAGAAACTCTGGAGTTTAATCAGATCCCATTTGTCTATTTTGGCTTTTGGTGTTTTAGTCATGAAGTCCTTGGCTATGCCTACGTTCTAAATGGTATTGCCTAGGTTTTCTTCCAGGGTTTTTATGTCATTAGGTCTTATGTTTAAATCTTTAATCCATCTGTAGTTAATTTCTGTGCAAGGTGTAAGAAATGGGTCCAATTTCAGTTTTCTACACATGGTTAGCCAGTTTTCCCAACACCATTTATTAAACAGGGAATCCTTTCCCCATTGCTTGTTTTTGTCAGGTTTGTCAAAGATCAGATGGTTGTAGGTGTGTGGCATTACTTTCTAGGCCTCTGTTCTGTTCCATTGGTCTATATCTCTGTTTTGGTACCAGTTTTGATTACTGAAGACTTACAGTATAGTTTGAAGTCAGGTAACGTGATGCCTCCAGCTTTGTTCCTTTTGCTTAGGATTATCTTGGCCATGCAGGCTCTTTTTTGGTTCTATATGAAATTTAAGGTGGTTTTTTCCTGTTCAGTGAAGAAGGTCAATGGTAGCTCTATGGGGATAGCATTAAATCTATAAATTACTTTGGGCATTATGGCCATTTTCACGATATCAATTCTTCCTAACCATGAGCATGGAATGATTTTCCATCTGTTTCTGTCCTCTCATTTCCTTGAGCAGTGTTTTGTAGTTCTTGAAGAGGTCCTTCATATCCTTTATAATTTGTATTCCTAGGTATTTTATTCCCTTTATAACAATTGTGAATGGAAGTTTGCTCATGATTTAGCTCTCTGTCTGTCTGTTATTGGTGAATATGTATGTTTGTGATTTTTGCACATTGATCTTGTATCCTAAACCTTTGCTGAAGTTGCTTATCTTAAGGAGATTTTGGGCTGAGACAATGGGGTCTTCCAAATATACAATCATATCACCTGCAAATAGAGACTCTTTTTCTAATTGAATATCCTTTATTTATTTTTCTTGCCTGATTGATCTGATAGAAGTTCCAGTGCTATGCTGAATAGGAATGATGAGAGAGGGCAGCCTTGCCTAGTGCTAGTTTTCAGAGGGAATGCTTCTAGTTTTTGTCCATTCTGTATGATATTGGCTGTGGGTTTGTTGTAAATAGCTTTTATTAGTATATGTTCCATGAATACCTAGTTTGGTAAGAATTTTTATCATAAAGTCTGTTGAATTTTGTCAAAGGCCTTCTCTGCATCTATTGAGATAATCGTGTGGTTTTTGTCTTGGCTCCGTTTATGTGATGTGTTATGTTTATCAATATGTGTATGTTGAACCAGCCTTGCATCCCTGGGATGAAGCTACTTGATCATGATGGATAACCTTTTTGAAATGCTATTACATTTGATTTGCCAGTATTTTATTAAAGATTTTTAGAGCGATGTTCATCATGGATATTGGCTTTAAGTTTTCTTCTTTAGTTATATTTCTGCCAGGTTCTGGTATCAGGATGATTTTGGCCTCATAAAATGAGGTAGGGAGGATTCCCTGTTTTTGTGTAGTTTGGAATAATTCCAGAAGTAATGGTACTAGCTCCTCTTTGTATGTCCGGTATAATTTGGCTGTCAACCTGTCTGGACCTGGACATTTTTTGGTTGGTAGGCTATTAATTTCTGCCTCAACTTCAGACCTTGGTTATTGATCTATTCAGGGATTCAACTTCTTCCTTGTTTAGTCTTGTGTCAGTGTCCAGGAATTTATCCATTTCTTCTAGATTTACTAGTTTATGTACATAGTGTTGTTTCTAGTATGCTCTGATGGTAGTATTTTTGTGGAATCGGTAGTGATATCCCCTTTATCATTTTTTATTGCATCTATTTGATTCTTCTCTCTTTTCTTTTTTGTTAGTCTGGCTAGCAGTCTGTCTATTTTGTTGACCTTTTCAAAAAAACAGCTCCTGGATTTATTGATTTTGGGGGGTTTTTGAAGGGTTTTTTTGTGTCTCTATCTCCTTCATTTCTGCTCTGATCTTAGTTGTCTTCTGCTAGCTTTTGAATTTGATTGATCTTGCTCCTCTAGCTCTTTCAAGTTTGATGACAGGGTGTTGATTTTAGATCTTTCTTGCTTTCTCCTGTGGGCATTTAGTGCTATTAATTTCCCTCTAAACACTGCTTTAAATGTGTCCCAGAGATTCTGGTACGTTGTGTCTTTGTTCTTATTGGTTTCAAAGAACATCTTTATTTCTGACTTCATTTCATTATTTATCCAGTAGTCATTCAGGAGCAGGTTGTTGAGTTTTCATGGAGTTGTGCAGTTTTGCATGAGTTTCTTAGTCCTGAGTTCTAGTTTGATTGCAGTGTGGTCTGAGAGACTGGTTGTTATGATTTCTGTTCTTTTGCATCTGCTGAGGAGTGATTTACTTCCACTTATGTGGTCAATATTGGAGTAGGTGTGATGTGGTACTGAGAAGAATGTATATTCTGTGGATTTGGGTAGAGAGCACCAAATGGTAAAGACCATTGACACAATGAAGAAACTGCATCAACTACTGGGGGGAAAAACCAGCTAGTATCAAAATGACAGGATCAAATTCACACATAACAATATTAACCTTAAATGTAAATGGGCTAAATGCCACAATCAAAAGACACAAACTGGCAAATTGGATAAAGAGTCAAGATCTATCAATGTGCTGTATTCAGGAGACCCATCTCTTGTGCAAAGACACACATAGACTCAAAATAAAGGGATGGAGAAAGATTTACCAAGCAAATGGAGAGCAAAATAAAGCAGGGGTTGCAATTCTAGTCTGTGATAAAATGGACTTTAAACAAACAAAGATCAAAAGAGACTAAGAAAGGCATTACATAATGGTAAAGGGATCAATGCAACAAGAAGAGCTAACTATCCTAAATATATATGCACCCAATATAGGAGCAACCAGATACATAAAGCAAGTTCTTAATGACCTACAAAGAAACTTAGACTCCAACACAATAATAGTGGGGGAATTTAACACTCCACTGTCAATATTAGACAGATCAGTGAGACAGAAAATTAACAAGGATGTCTAGGACTTGAACTCAGATCTGGGTGAAGCAGACCTAATAGGCAAGACTTGTTTTTCTGTTTTTATTTAATTTTCACGTATGTTTATT
>NW_016107780.1:1095573-1104754 GCF_001604975.1 Cebus imitator | reverse complement strand
TGACCAGAGGCCTCACACTGTTGCCCAGGCTGGAGTGCAATGGCACAATTTCCGCTCACTGCAACATCCACCTCCAGGGTTCAAGTGATTCTTCTATCTTAACCTCCTGAGTAGTTGGGAATTACAAGTGCCTACCACCATGCCTGGCTAATATTTTGTAATTTTAGTACAGACAAGTTTTCACTATGTTGCCCAGGATAGTCTTGAACTCCTGACCTGGATATTCTCCTGCCTCAGCCTCCCAAAGTGCTGAGATTACAGGCATGAGCCACTGAGCATGGCCAGATATGTTTAGTATATAATTTTATCTGCAGACAAGAAAAGAAAGTAGAAATAACAGCTTCACAGTCAATTTAGTGTATCGTTATTGTAAGATTTCTATTTGTAATAAGCGTTTTTGTGATATTTGAAGACCTTAAAACAAGTCTATCAAAATAAAATGTTAATATTCATAAGAAAAGTAGAAAATATCATATGAAAACGTCACTTTTTTCCCTTTGAACATTCCTGTTCCTTGGTGTCCCAGAATAGCTTCTGTAAAGGAAATTAATACATATTTATATGCTAAGTCTATCCTGGGAATATATGAGTTAATGGAATATTGACAGAACTTACTGAGAATTTTTGAGCCAATGAAAATGGCGATTGAAGAAAATGAGTGATAGCTACAATTTTAGAGGATCTATAAAACATTTGCTCAGAAACTCTGCATGACATCTATGAGTTTGAAAATATGGCCCTGAAGGAGTATAACTTCATCCCAGAAACACATTTTAAACTGTTTAAAATATTTAAAATCTGTAATTCTATATCTATTTGAAGAGTTTAACATAAAACTATACATTCAATTTATTTATAATAGCAAAAAATAAAAGTGCCTATGTGCTGATTGAATTAGAAATGTGCAACACCAACACGGAAAGTTGATAAACATTTCCTAGACCTATATATATATATATTTGAAATAAATGAAGACATACAATGAATTGCTTGGTAGAAAAAAAAGTTGTAAACAGTTAGCTTCTCTTAAATTATTCTACATACTTTGTGTAAAAACCGTTTTTGAAAATTTTATAATTATTCTGGACAAAGCAGTAATTATATAGCAATACTTCTTAAGATAACCCTATGAGGCAGGTATTTTACAGATGAGGCAATTAAGACTAAGACAATTTAAGTTTGTGTTATTTTCTGATATTATCCAGCAATAATTAGTGCTGTTTGTAAGTTCAACTTTCTCTGCTCCAAAGTTATGGCCATCAAAAAAAGAAAAAACTGTGCTCTTATAAAGAAAAAAAGCCAAAAAGACAGAAAGAAAATGAGAGGAGAAAAGGAAAAAAAAAGAAAACAACTAACATATTCTTCTACTGCATCAGAAATAGACTGACAAAGCAATGGATAAGAAGGAAACTAATAGGTACGTGTGTGTGTGTGTGTATACACATATGTATATATATGTATGTATACATATATACAAACACATATATGTATATATACATATATACATACACATATATGTATCTATGTATATGTGTATATATACATACACATATATATACACACACATCTACCTATGTATATATAGACATATACACACACATATATCATATATAACATACATTATAACAAAATATTTGATATATAATTATATATGATTTTATAACATGCTATAATTATATATGATTATACATAAAATAACCATTGTAAATCAGTTAAAATACAGCAAAAATAAAGTTATGACAAAAATAAAACTAGAACTCTGTTTCAGACAATGAACTACAGTAAATTATGAGTAATAAACTATTGTACAACTTAAAACCATAAAAAGCAATAAAAATGGACAAAATGAAATCTTAAGGCAATAAAATTAAAACATAGGAGGCTGTTCACATGGATACAGAAGACTTTTTATACTTAACCCCTAGGAAACAATTCTGTAATGCAAAAATTTCTAAAAATGAGTTTTTTTACAACTCATCTGGCAGCAAAATCCGAATTCTCTTAAACCAAGGCTACAAATGCTGTCCTGAACTAATATGAGGTTATTCTCCCACATACTGTGAGTTTCAGGTTTTTTTTTTTTTTTTCCTGCAGGAACATCAATGATAGATTATAGGATGCTTCCCCAGACCTCAGACCTCAGCAGTGGGTTAAAAAATGTGTGGTATACACATAGCACTGTCTTTTAAAGTCAGAAGAATTCTGAACTCTACTACACATCTCATCCCTAGGGTTTTAGTTTGTACTGCCTATTAAATCAGAAAAGCACCAAAAATAACTTTAGAGGCATTCAAAAAAATTATCAAAAAAATCCAAAGATTGTATGTATTTAATATAAAATTAGTTCTTTGCAGTTAAAAAAAGTACGTTCAATATACTAATAGAGAAAGTCGTGTTGGATTTAAAAAGCAGATAAACCACCAAAGAGGAAAAACAATTGGCTCATAAGAATAAACAACAATGAAAAGTGTCACTGGTAATTAAACAGATAGAAAAAATAAATTATTGCTGAGATATGATTTTTTCTTTGTACAAATATCAAAGATGTAAAAGGAATACTAATACTCAGAATTGGCACAACTTTATTGAAATTTCAAGAATTTGAAAAAAAAAAGGACATTCACATACTCAGCTGGAAATAATGTAAATCAATAAAAAAATTTTTAAGGCCGGGTGTGGTGACTCATACCTGTAATCCCAGCACTTTGGGAGGCCGAGATGGGTGTATGGCTTGAGGCCTGGAGTTTGAGATCAGCCTGGCCAACGTGGTAAAACCTCATCTCTACTAAAACGATACAAAAATTAGCAGGGTATGGTGGCAGGCACCTGTAATCCTAGCTATTCAGAAGTAATGACTGGAGGTCATTATCCTTTTCAAACAAACATAGGAACAGAAAACTAAATACCACATGTCCTCACTTATAAGTGGGAGGTAAATGATGAGAAAACATGGATACACAGAAGAATTGAAAAATTTCAACCGACTCTTACAAAATTTTAGCCCCCAGATGTGTCCATTCATCTTCTTAACCCCAAATCAATTAATAGCAGTATCAGTGTTGGTATCTGCAACCTGTCTGAGGCAGGAGAATCACTTGAACCTGGGAGGCGGAGGTTACAGCGAGCAGAGATTGTGCCACTGCACTCCAGCCCGGGTGACAGCCCCAGACTCCATCTCAATAAATAAATAAAATTTTAAAGACAAGTTTAGCCATCTCTACCAACCAGCAACAGAATTTCTTTAAAAATATAGATTTACCAAATTATCTTAAAGATAAAAACCTAATTAAAAAAAACTTTAGCTACTATAATAGTCATTGCCACATGAATAATGAAATGTTACAAAATAATACCTAACAAGAGGTTTTGTAGATAAACAATGATATATCTGAAATGATCACCACCAAGGCATCAAAATTATGTTTCTGAAGTATTAATGAGTGAGATGATCAGGTTAATATTAGTTTACAAAATAATATGCATATTATGGCCATATTTGTTTAAAAATTTTCATACACATATAAAAAATACACAAACATATAGAAATAGTTTCTGATTTTGTAATCTAATTTAGTGGAGTTCTATGTCCCAAGACTTCATTGGCTTTATTTGAGAATTATCCAAATATCACTACTTATTACCAATCTCTCTTTGGCTTTAAATCATGAAAAAATACCCAGGACTATTTAGTTCAGAAGATTTTTTAAAATACCTTTGTTTAGGTCCATTTAAAACTCCACAACTTTGTTCTCTACAGAAGACGCTTCATTTATGCTTAACTGAACATTAATTATCCTAGCTTTCCCAGTACTTCATTACAAATTGCCATGTGCATTCATTTTTTAGTGATCACTTGGAGAAGAAATTAATTTATCTTTGATCCCTGAAACGTAAGATTTGATTAGATTCTGTAAAATGCACTGTAAGGTCCATTTCTTTTAACTTTCATTTTCAAAAGAAAAAGTCTTTACAAATGTAACCTGTAACTGACTGAATGGTTAATTTTTTTAAATAATTTTATTTTCAACTGCACTCCAATCTTGTTATTTATGCCCAATTGGATGTGGTAGAATATAATATATTCATGAAAAAGTGCATTCACTGAAATCATATATTCTGCTTTGAGCTTCAGCTCTGTTGCTTACTAGCTGTGTAGTATTGAGAAAAATCCTTAGTTTATCTCTGCCTCAGTTTACACATATTTGAAATAAAAATTACATCTATCTCATAGGATGATTATATAAAGTATTCAAAAGCAGCATATCTGTTTCTTTACACTTGAATATAGTAATTTGTCCAGTAGTCACTAAAAATGCAGAAAATTTTCAGCAATAGGAAAAGAAAAATACCATTCTCTCAATTTATTAATAATTTCACAAAGAGGAAATGTTTGTTCTAATGAGGAGCAAGATGATTCAGGATTTTATGGCACAGATAGAGGAAAATTAAAGTCCACTTTTATTTCAAGAGCTGTTCCCTGTTTAAATTCTCAGAAGGCATGGGGAAACAGGATGTGTTAATCATGATGCAGGTTGTGGGATATCAACACTTATACTGCTGTTAATTTATTTGGAATTAGGAAGAGGAATGGACCAATTTGGCAGTTAAAATTTTGCAAAGGTCAGTTGAAAAATTATTCTACTTGTCCACGTGTTCTCATCATCTAGCATTCACTTATAAGTGAGAACATGGGGTATTTGGTTTCCAGTTCCTGTGTTAGTTTGATAAGGTTAATGACCTCCAGTTCCATCCATGCTCCTGCAAAGGACATGATCTCATTTTTTTATGACTGCATAGTATTCAATGGCATATATGTACCATATTTTCTTTATCCAGTGTATCACTGACGGGCATTTAGGTTGATCCATGTCTTTGCTATTTGCAATGAACATACACATGGATGTGTTAGAACGATTTATATTCCTTTGGGTATATACCCAGTAATAGGATTGCCAGGTTGAATAGTTTTTCTGTCTTTAGGAATTTGAGGAATAGTCACACTGTCTTCCATAAAGTTTGAATTAATTTAAATTCCCAGGAACGGTATATACGTGTTTTTTTTTTTTTTTTTTTTTTTTTTTTTTTTTTTTTTTTTTTTTTTTTTTTTTTTTTTTTTTTTTTTGCCAGCATCTGCTTGTTTGTTTGTTTTGACTTCTTAATAATGGCCATTCTTATTGGTGTGAGATGGTATCTCATTGTGGTTTACATTTGCATTTTTCTAATGATTCGCGATGTTGAGCTTTTTAAAATATGATTGCTGGCTGCAAGTATGTCTTCTTTTGAAAAGTGTCTGCTCCATGTCCTTTGCCCGCTTTTTAATAGGATTGTTTATCTCTTGTAAATTTATTTAAGCTCCTTATAGAAGCTGAATATTAGCCCTTTGAGGATGCATAGTTTGCAAACACCGTTCTCCCATTCTTTAGGTTTTCTGTTCATTGATAGTTTCTTTTGCTGTTTAGAAGCTCTTTAGTGTGGAGGGGAGGAGGTAAAGGTCAGGAAAAATAACTAATGGATACTAAGATTAATACCTGGATGATTAAATAATCTGTACAACAGTCTTCCATGGCACAAATTTATCTGTGCAAACAGCCTGCACATGTGCCATTGAACTCAAAAGTTATTAGGTAAAGAAAATGAATATTTACACACAACACAGTACTATTCAATCTTGTCATTTGCAACAACCTGGATGTAACTAGAGGTCATTACATTAAGTGAAATGAAGCAGGCACAGAAAGACAAATATCAGAAGCGCTCATTCATTTGTGAGATGTAAAAATTGAATGTATGAAGTTTCAGAGTGGAAGGAAGGTTACTAGGTGTTGAGAAGGGTAGTGAGGAGGTTGCAGGAGAGATGGGAATGGTTAATAGCTACAAAAAAATTAGTAAGGATGAATAAGACTTGGTATTTGATAGCACAACAGGGTGACTATAGTCAATATTTTAAGTGTACATTCTAAAATAACAAAGTATAATTTGTGTGTAACACAAAGGATAAGTGCTTGAGGGAATAGATACTCCATTTTCCACAATGTAATTGTTATTACTTATTGCATGCCTGTATCAAAACATCTCGTGTATTCCATAAATATATACAACTACCATGTACTGACAAAAAAAAAGTTAATAAATAAATCATTGAATTTTTCATCATATTTTATATAAGTAAGGAGAAATAAGAAATTGAGAAAAATTAAGATGCCAGTAAAGGATAAATTTGAGGGTATTGTCACCCTCAAACTCAAACAGAAACAAATTTGTCAAGCTATGCCTGGAGCTCACCAGAGCCTGGGGTGTATAAATCTGTGTTTTCTGTTACACTCCTGCTGCAGCGAGTTACTTTAATCAGAATTTACACTCCAGGGGTAGGGAAGTAGCATTAGAAAGAGAAAGGAAACTCTTGAACTGGCTACTTCTGCCAGAGGCTCTGCTATAATGGAAATAAATGTTAGAAATAGACTTTTATGGATGAAATTAATGTCTGTTTATTAATATATTCAAATTGTATTACTGGTGAAATAATGAGTAATACTTAAGAAATATGGCCTGGATAAACTGTCAGAAGACTACTCTTTGCATAAATGAATATTAGCATCTGTTAAGCCCAAAAGCCTCTATATTTAGGGACAGTGGTCCATACTTAAACCATAATGATTACATGTCCTATGCCTATTTTTAAAATCCAAGGTCTCCTGACTCAAACAGAAGTTAAACTAAGTCCTCAAACTGGAATGCTGTTAAATTTTCCTGAGGTAAAACTTTTAGACAGAGTGCTTTTAAGGCTTCCAAGGACAAGAGAAACAGAGAAAAGGGGAGTGGCAAGAATTTGGTTTCTGACATTTTTCTTTACAACCTAGTTGCAGGATGTGTCATTTTCTCCTCCAACTACCACTGCCAAACAAAACAAAATCAACAGACTAACCAAAACAGCTGTGCACTGCCAAACTGAGACTAATGCGTATTTTTAATTTCATTACAATGATAAAAACTAATAGGAAACAATTGCAGTTACTCATATACGTTTAAATTCCATATCACATTATTCAGTCATATGCTATTACTATTTTAATATTGCACACACTTCATTTGGGTATGGGACACGTGCATTTGACTCTGAATTTTCCAAAAAATCTAGAAAAATGTCCAAATTAACCTAGAAAAAAATACTGAGAAAGAAATATTAGGGAGTTAGCTCAGGAAAAAAAACAAAAATATTTTATGGTCCAGTAGGTCCCAATACCACTTCTAGGTAGCTGAGGTTATTGCCACTATTAGCTGTCAATTGATTTATTTGACACTTATCAAAGAACACTGTGAACAGCACAGTAAGCAATGCACTTTTACAGCAGACTTAAATTTGCAACCATCTGTGCAATTTAGAAACAGATGGTAGAAATTCTGGCCTTTTTTTTTTTTAACCTGGCTTTAAGGAAGGCAAAAAATACTCTCATTTCACAAATTGTTATATTCAGCTGCATTTAACCTATTTTAGTCTCCATAGGATCTGAAACAACTGCTTTTATAAATCATTATGGTATCTTTAAATAGAAGCATTTGATTTAACTTACATATGCATTATATTTCTTAAGTTAGATCAATGTATAAAGAGGAAGAACATATTTATATATGTAAATACTAAACTAAAATAATGACTATATTATCATGGTCATTATATTCTGTTAACATACTACCTAGTTATCTCTAAACTTATTTTTATTAAATACTTTCAGTACTGGCAGAATAAAAAGAGGTGTATTTGGGAGTTATTGCAGTTGGTACTTTGCTTTATATTTCAAACAAGTTGCCTAATTATCTGCTGGATGTTAGAAACTAAGACTCCCCAAAGCACAGATGATATAGAGATTCCTTCTGCATTGCTTATCAACATTCTTACTTGGCTTGGGAATGCCTTAGGATTCGGAGAACTCTCAGCGTACTGTAGCTACTTTCAAAAATGGCTAGTGACTGACACATTGTGATAAATTTAAATTTCAACAAAGTATGTTAGAGTGGTGGGGATGTTATGTGGCACCAGACTAGCTCAAAAAATGCCCAGGACTACTCCCACCCAGATTTTCCAGGCAGTAGGAAATGGAAGTATAGTGAAGAAAGGAGATTGACAGGAAATGATTTCTATTTCATAGAACATTCCGTTTCAAGGTCAGTGTGCTATAAAAGCTGACAGATTATAGGTCAACCCCCAAAAAACCATGCCCGTCCCATTAATCCACACCTAAATTTTTCCAGTTTATCTGCATGAATTTGAGTCTGGCCTGAAATCAGAAACAGAGATGGGGCCAGGCATGTTGGAAAGAGAAGACTTGGTTTGGCATGAAATCATTGAACAGCCAGAGCCAGCAATAGAGTTAGGGCCAGCTGGATCCAAGGAAAAACTGGCATGTAACGGTGGTGGGATCAGTTCCCAAAGCAGAGATGAGGCTAACCAGAAGGGAGGAGAACAAGTGGCCACATTGCTGAGAAGAGAGCCAGGCATTCAGGATTCCCATATATCCAAATCAGCCTCATTCCCCAGTGATCCAGATATAAAAAGTTTTGTTTTATTTCTACATAAAGACACAGTATTTGGTATGAAGCCCAGTGCCAATGCAACGTTTTTGCCAGCAATCATGGCCCAATTCAGTCAAAATTCACAGGGAAACATTTTTTAAAAGAAAAACACAAGCACAGTTTCAGTTATATATTATGTTGCAAATACTTGAACTTGAGGATAATACACTGAAAATGTAATGACAATATCAAATCTCTATGATGTCTAAAAAATTCAAATAAAGACAATATTGAAGGATTCAAATGTAATCATTATAAGGTATTGTGGATTGCAGATCTGATTTTAGAAATTTAATAATAGTAGTGCTCTTTTCTTTCTTTTTTTCTTTAGAGACAGAGTCTCACTCTGTTGCCCAGGTTGAAGTACAGTGGTGCAATCACAGCTCACTGCTGCCTCCAACTCCTGGCCTCGAGCACTGCTCATGTCTTGGCCTCCCAAAGTGCTGGGATTGCAGGTGTGAGCTACTGCTCCTGGCCCTGGTAATACTCTTCAGGAAAATATTATGTTTGAGTCTTCTTATACAGTATTAGTCAGACATAACCCTTTTTCATAATATCACCTATGTTCTGGATTCACAACTCTTTGCTTTCTCTTGCTTTTTTTTTTTTTTTT
>NW_016107780.1:1093076-1094812 GCF_001604975.1 Cebus imitator | reverse complement strand
AGTGAAACTCCGTCTCAAAAAAAAAAAAAATTATCTGAGAAACATATTCCTTTGTTTTGTTTAGCTTCAGCCTTATCTCATTCTACTTAAGAGCAGTTATCCCAGCCACATGTGGTGGCTCAAGCCTGTAATCCCACCACTTTGGAAGGCCGAGGCTGGTGGATCACCTGAGATCAGGAGTTTGAAATTAGCCTGACCAACATGGTGAAACCTCGTCTCTACTAAAAATACAAAAATTAGCTGGGCATGGCGGCAGGCTCCTGTAATCCCAGCTACTCAGGAGGCTGAGGCAAGAATTGCTTGAATCTCGGATGTGGAGTTTGCAGTAAACTGAGATTGCGCCACTGCACTCCAGCCTGGGGGTACAGAGAGATACTTTGTTTAAAAAAAAAAAAAAAAAAATCAGTTGTCCCAAACTGTACATTGATTCCTCTTTTTCTCTTCTGGTACCTTAGTATAAAGAGCCTATACTTCTTAAATGGCAATCACAACTTATAATGCAGTGGGTCTCTTAAGCCCCTGACAGAAGGATACCCTATTTTAGAAATCAGGTTTTCTAAACTAGCAGTGCCCATGAGGGAAAGGATTGGAAGTAAAAATTACCCAAGTGGGTCAGCCTTTTGTTATCCTTTTTTTTTTTTTTTTTTTGTGCCTTTACTAGCTAAGGCACTACTTGAGGGGGGTGAAGCAGAAATAGGTGGCTCCGATGCCTGGCGGGCCGTGCTTCATGGGCTTTTTAATAACATGAGTAGAGCTTAGCAGTGATCATTTACTTGCCCTTAATAGTTTCTAATTACTTGTGATTTCTCAAATACCTACTGTATCATACTATCTAATACATCTAGTTCCACCAGTATAATATTCCAATTTTCTACCTGGTGCTAAGATTAACAGCTCAACCTACCACCAATGATGAAATACTCATTGTCAGCTGGGCAGTGAGTGATCCAGCTTCAAAGCTTCCTCTTTAACATTAGCTTTCTTAGCCAGCTTGGATTTCCCTGGAAGTATGCTCTAACATGGAGTTTAGCATGCTAGTGGTTTATTATAGAATGAGAAGAAGGAAGTGGGAGGCAGTAGAGGGAAAGCCAAGCTGTGATGCAGACTCAGTCACAGTTTTAGCAACTTCATGGGAAATGCTAGAGCTAGAATGGCTCTAGACAGAAATCTCAAGAGTTTTATACATCTGTATCACCCATTGGATGTGTGATGGCCATTGAAGGGCTTGGGCTAGGTAGCTTCTTTTCAGCCAAAACTTCTCTTGGAGTGCCCTGAAGGGGCTCAGACTGAAGACTGTCTAGTGACAGCATCCCCAGTACATAGTACAATAAATATTTCATTGGAAGAACATCTATTAGAAAAATCACTGTGTTTATAATATTTGTAGTTATGAAAGTTACCTTCAGTTCTATGCTACTCAGGAGTACAATTGCTGGGTATATGCTTTAATTTTGGTAAATACTATTACATTTCTTTCAGATGGTCTTAAATATTTATATTTACAGATGCATCTAGTAGAGTTCCAACTCCTCACCATATCAACTTTTACGTGAGGTTAGGTAATAACCTACCTTTCTGAGTATAGTTCTTCTATTGGGTAAAGGGCAATTTTTATTACTTTTATCACTAGTGAATTTAATATCTGTTAAATTAACAGCTAATATCTGTAGCTGTTAGCCTTTGGGAGTTCCCCTCTGTGAGTTGCCCGTTCACCTCTATTAGCTGCTTTTCTATTG
>NW_016107780.1:1011993-1092995 GCF_001604975.1 Cebus imitator | reverse complement strand
AGGAGTTTTTAGAAATTAATCTCTTGTCAAATTAAGATGTTGTAAATATTTTTTCTCAACTTGTCATCTATCTCTTCAATTGGCTTATGATATTTAGAAATATTTCATTTGAGTATACACTAATTCATCAATGTCTTGCTATGGGAATTTTGCAGTTTTTTTCTACCTCAAAGTCACAAAAATATTTCTTTATCTTCTTGTTTTATATTATTGCCTTTGGACTTAGGTGTTTTATACTTTTAGAGTCTACATTTACATACATGGCCAATTTTGGTAATTTATATATTAATCTCAGTTGTCCAATGAAGATAATTGTTCATAATATTATGGCTTTTCATCTCTATTTATATTGTAATTAGGTCTGCTTTTTTACCCTGTAATTTATTTGTATTTTTCTCTCTTTTCAAAATAATTGGCTTTGACATGCTAGGTTTTAATATTTGAGTGACTAAATGGATACAGGATTTATATAGCTTAAGTTCTGCACATGCTATTTTATAAAAATGGGGATAATGGTAGTATTTACCTCATGGTGCTATTATAAAGACAAATGAGAAAGTAGGAGATGGCAGAGGGAAAGTCAATCTGCACTGCAGGCCTATGGACAGTTTGAGGGAATTTTCATTGACTCAATTGCCTAAATTTAATTGTACATAGAATGCTTTGAATATAACTTGAACAAAATAAGAACTTAAATAAATGCTATTCATCATTATTAATACTATATTATTTCATCATTATTATTTGAAGGTGAAACATAATGTAATATTAGGCTTTCTAGTAACCAACTGGAAAAAAATAAACCTAGTCAAGTCCACAGTTCACACAATCCAAATATTTTGAGACATTAGATTTTTCTTTCTGCATTTTCTACTCTTATCTTCTCTCCAAACACCAATACACACACACACACACACCCGCACTTTGGGAGAGTAGCAGATGTAGCTCCATTGTTAAAGAGTAAGGACAGTCTGGAGTAGAACGTAAAACACAAGTAATTATTTTCTGAATAATTGAAAGCCTGAAAGATACAAATAATTATTTTCTGCCAGACTAACTTGATATTTTTCCCTGTTGGAGAATGGTGTGGGGGAAACAAAGCTTATAGGTATTAATAAAATGAGACATAGGTCCTGACTTCATCAGAGAGCGAGGGCCTGGAGTGAGGCCACAATCCCAGACAGGAATGCAGGAATGACTGAAAGAAACATACAGGGATATGGAAGGACAGATTTCAAGATATCAACCTCATCTATTATCTGCTGATTCAAACAGTAGTTGACTTTAGGATGATAGGTCATAATCTTGACTTTTTTTTTTTTTTTAAATCAAACTTCCCTCTTTATCTCATAATTATTGAAACAGAATTCCCGAGGCAAAGGCCCAGAAAACTTTTGATTGAAAGGCTTTTTTTGAATGATGTTTGATAATAGCTAAAGAAATGACGGAGAAATGAATAATGTAATTTCTCTTATTCAGCTATTTTATCCAATCATGCATGCTCGCATTCATTCGCTCCTTCACAAACAAAATATTTACTGATTTCTTGACCTATCTAGCACTGTGCTAACCATTGGGAAGAGAACAGACATAAATCATGCCTTACCGTAGAGTACTGTTTGATAAGTTATATAAAGAGGTAACTTACATGACAGTATGATATAGTCAAGATGACAATGCTGCTCTAATGATGATAATGTGGGAGCACCTAAAAGGGGATATTTTCTTTTTTTTTCTCCCCATTTATTTATTTTATTGCATTTTAGGTTTTGGGGTACATGTGAAGAACATGCAAAATTGTTGGATTTTGAATAGCTTTGATAGATACATTTTCAGCAGTAAACTTGACATTGTCCTAACCTGGAAAGTATGTCCACAGGTAATACAGTATTCACAGCACAATACCATCTATTTCTCAGAGTGATTGACTCAACAATTGCTTCTAGTAAATTTTCTCATCACTATTTCTCATTAACTAATGTGATGAAATCAGATTGGCATCCTTCCAACTACCTTAAGGTTTTATAAATCCCTTACAAGTGATATGGTTTTGTTATTTTCTTGATATCACTTCTAGATAGCAGCTGACATTTAAGTTCTCAGGTGAGACCCCCTTTGTTGCCTAGGTCTTTCAAAACACATGTTTCAAGTTCTCTCTAAAAACAAACAAAAATAGCCACTTTGCATTAGGAAAGTAAGCATATGAGGCATTTAAAATGTAGTGGTCTGAACATCCCTTTTGATATCTTTACTTAGAGCCTAGACATACATTTGAGATCCCTCAATTTAGTTCTCAATACCCTTTCACGTTGTAGTAGTCCCCAGTGTCTTATAAACTGTCAAAATTAAGGTCCCTGGAGGATTGAAGTAATCCTAAATATTGCTCTTATTTAGCAGTAGCATACATATTCAAATCAACACCCAGGAACACAGACACTATTTCACTCAGTGTAGTCAATAAGCTAAATTTTATAAAGATCTTGGTGTAATCAATTTGTATAACGAACAAAGCATGAACACTAAATAAGATGGACATATCTGGAATTGTCTGGGGAGTTTCAAAACCAAAACTGAAATAAAGAAATTAAAGTATAAACCACTGAAGAATTACAGGATATATTCTAAAGTTGTAATTTTCTTAAAGCCTTAAAACTATTTTCAGAATGGAAAATTGAAATGGAAAAGAAGAGAACATTTCCAGGCTGGGTATGTTGGCTCATACCTGTAATCCTGGCACTTTGGAAGTATGAGGAAGGAGGATCACTGAGCCCAGAAGTTCAAGACCAGACTGCGCAACATAGTGACATCCCATCTCCATAAAAAATAAAATAAAATACATTATCCAGGTGTGATGGTATTCACCTGTAGTCCCAACTATTCAGGAGTATAAGGTAGGAGGACTGCTTGAGCATAGGAGGTAGAAGCTGCAATGTGACACCATTGTGCCACTGCACTCTAAGATGGGTGACAGAGTGATACCTTGTTTCAATTTTTAAAAATATGTTTGCATAAAAGTTTTATATAAAGGAAAAGGAGAGAAGGCTCTTCAATTATGAGACATAGGAAGACCAGAGAGTAAAATTGAAATAAATGAAATAGTTTAAAGTGTTGGTCAGATTATTTCTTTTTTGTTTGAACAGACATTTAAAGAGCTCAAATTAATCTTGTTTTATTTACTTGTATGAGACTTGGACACTTCTGATAAGTTAGTAAGTAAAGGAAATAGGAATTGGATGTGTAACTATTATAAATAATTTGAGAATTTTTATTTCTGGATTTCATTGTGAATGCAAAGAGCATAGTTAGCAAAATACCATGAAATTTTCATTTTGTATTCTTAACTAAATCTCATGAAATACAATAAAGGAAATAATAAAAATGATATTTTCAATACTTTTTCCAACGAGTAAATGTTAAAACTGAGCTATTGAAACAATAATGGTTCTAAATGCTAACTGTATGTAATATTCAATTGCAGATCAGTGAGTCACTGGGTTGAGTTAGAACATCACTACAACTATGTGTAATTTTAGAATAATAAGCTCTATATATTGACTAATAAATCAGATAATTTAATTCAGAAAATTGTTACAAAATCAATAAAAATATTAATAAAGGGACTCAATCACCAGGATACTCTGTGGCACGATTAATCTTGTTTTACTTTTGTACCCAATACCAAAGTTTAGAAGTTATAAAAGCATGCATGTTCACCCCAATCTTTTTTTATAACTCAGTAAGTTGTAATTTCTAATTTAATAATAGTTATCTAACTAGCAGACAAAACAGTTAAAAGCTTTGTCCCTAAAATTTTGCTAATCTCATTGTAGAACATTTTGCAGCAGATGACACTAACAGAAAGCCTGGGTTACAAGAGAGAGATGATGTCATTTCCCAAAGAGAAACTCAATGTTTTCACAGTATTCCTTGAAATGTGCCTCTACAAGCCTAGGAAAGTTTGTGATCTCAACAGCTCTTTGCTGAGAGTACACTCAAAGGCAAAATCAAATATATATTCCACCTGCCAATTAGTTTTTCACTTAAAGCACCTTAATCTTCTCTAAATGGTCCTCTGTTCCTCATCTCTGCCAAGAGAAAGTGTTATGAAATTCATAATAAAATGGTTTGCAGTAGTGCCAAAATTGTGTTTCTTTCTACCCAAAGAAATTTCAAAAATACAGGAGAATCCATGAAATTGAGGGAAAATGAATAAGGATAATGGATGCCATATCAAATAATCAACAAAGATCAAAACGTTTACTGGATACATGCCAGAACCATTCTAATAGATTTAGAACTCATGGGAGACTACCTAATGTAATTAAATTTTTGATTTTTCTTTCTAATTTATTTATTTATTTTATTGCACTTTAGGTTCTGGAGTACATGTGCACAGTATGCAGGATTGTTGCATAGGTACATATATGGCAATGTGGTTTGCTGCCTCCATCCCCTTCACCTATATCTGGCATTTCTCCCCATGTTATCCCTCCCCAACTCCTTACCCCCTGCTGTCCCCCCCTAGTCAACCCCAACAGACCCCAGTGTATGATGCTCCCCTCCCTGTGTCCATATGTTTTCATTGTTCAGCACCCGCCTATGAGTGAGAATATGCGGCGTTTGATTTTCCGTTCTTGTGTCAGTTTGCTGAGTGATGGTTTCCAGATTCATCCATGTCCCTGCAATGGACATGAACTCATCATTTTTTATGGCTGTATAGTATTCCCTGGTATATATGTGCCACATTTTCTTTGTCCAGTCTATCATCAGTGGGCATTTGGGTTGGTTCCAGGTCTTTGCTATTGTAAATACTGCCGAAATGAACATACGTCTGCATGTGTCTTTATAAAAGAACAATTTATAATCCTTTGGATATATACCCAGTAATGGGATTGCTGGGTCAAATGGAATTTCTATTTCTAGATCCTTGAGGAATTGCCACACTGTCTTCCACAATGGTTGAAGTAGTTTACACTACTACCAACAGTGTAAAAGTAATCCTATTTCTCCACATCCTCTCCAGCACCTGTTGTCTTCAGATATTTTAATGATCACCATTCTAACTGGCATGAGATGGTATCTCAATGTGGTTTTGATTTGCATTTCTCTAATGACAAGTGATGAGCACTTTTTTTCATATGTTTGTTGGCTTCATATATGTCTTCTTTTGAAAAGTGTCTGTTCATGCAGTTTGTCCACTTTTGAATGTTTTTTTTTTTTTTTCTTATAAATCTGTTTTAGTTCTTTGTAAGTTCTGGATATTAGCCTTTATCAGATGAGTAGATTGCAAAAATTTTTTCCTATTCTGTTGGTTGCTGGTTCACTCTAATGATGTTTCTTTTACTGTGCAGAAGCTCTGAAGTTTAATTAGATCCCATTTGTCTATCTTGGCTTTTGTTGCCATTGCTTTTGGTGTTTTAGTCATGAAGTCCTTGCCTATGCCTATGTCCTGAATGGTTTTGCCTAGGTTTTCTTCTAGGGTTTTTATGGTGATAGATCTTAGGTTTAAATCTTTAACCCATCTGGAGTTAATTTTAGTGTAAGGTGTAAGAAACGGGTCCAGTTTCTACTTTCTGCACATGGCTAACCAGTTTTCCCAACACCATTTACTAAACAGGGAATCCTTTCCCCATTGCTTGTTTTTGTTTGGTTCGTCAAAGATCAGATGGTTGTAGATGTGGCATTGCTCCCAAGGACTCTGTTGTGTTCTATTGGTCTATATCTCTGTTTTGGTACCAGTATCATGCTGTTTTGATTACTGTAGCCTTGTAGTATAGTTTGAGGTCAGGTAGCATGATGTCTCCAGCTTTGTTCTTTTTGCTTAGAATTGACTTGGCTATGTGGGCTCTCTTTTGGTTCCATATGAATTTTAAGGTGGTTTTTTCCAGTTCTGTGAAGAAGATCATAGGTAGCTTGATGGAGAGAGCATTGAATCTATAAATTACTTTGGGCAATAAGGTCATTTTCACAATATTGATTCTTCTTAACCATGAGCATGGGTTGTTTATCCATCTGTTTGTGTCCTCTCTTATTTCCTTGAGCAGTGGTTTGTAGTTCTCCTTGAAGAGGTATTTACATCCTAGGTATTTTATTCTTTTTGTAGCAATTGTGAATGGCTGTTCATTCTTGATTTGTCTCTCTTTAAGTCTGTTATTGGTATATAGAAATGCTTATGATTTCTGCACATTGATTTTGTATCCTTAGACTTTGTTGAAGTTGCTTATCAGTTTCTGGAGATTTTAGGCTGAGTCTGTGGGGTCTTCTAAATATATAATCATGTCATCTGCAAATGGAGACAATTTGACTTCCTCCTTTCCTAATTGAATGTCCTTTATTCCATTTTCTTGTCTGATTGCTCTGGCTAGAACTTCCAATACTATATTGAATAGGAGTGGTGAGAGATGGCATCCTTGTCTAGTGCCAGATTTCAGAGGGAATGCTTGCAGTTTTTGCCTATTCAGCATGATACTGGCTGTGGGTTTGTCATAAATAGCTTTTACTATTTTGAGATAAACTAGATTTTGTCAATACCTAGTTTGTTGAGAGTTTTTATCATAAAGGACTGTTTAATTTTGTCAAAGGCCTTTTCTGCATCTATTGAGATAATCATGAGGTTTTTGTCTTTGGTTCTGTTTATGTGGTGAATTACATTTATAGACTTGCATATGTTGAACCAGCCTTGCATCCCCGGGATGAATCCTACTTGATCGTGATGGATAAGCTTTTTGATGTGCTGTTGCAATCCGTTTGCCAGTATTTTATTGAAGATTTTTGCATCTATGTTCATCATGGCTATTGGCCTGAAGTTTTTTTTTCTTGTTGAGTCTCTGCTGGGTTTTGGTATCATGATGACGTTGGTCTCATAAAATGATTTGGGAATGATTCCTGGTTTTTGTATTGTTTGGAATAGTTTCTCAAGGAGTGATACCATCTCCTCTTTGTATGTCTGGTAGAATTTGGCTGTGTACCCATCTGGATCTGGGCTTTTTTTGGGTGATAGGCTATTAATTGCTGCCTCAACTTCAGCCCTTGTTATTGTTCTATTCAGGGGTTCAACTTTTTCCTGGTTTAGGCTTGGGAGGGTGCAAGTGTCCAGAAATTTGTTCCTTTCTTCCAGGTTTACTGGTTTATGTGCATAGAGTTGTTTGTAGTAATCTCTTTTAGGTAATTTTGCCAGAGAGCATAAGATGAAAATATAAAGATGGAGCAGAGCACAGTGGCTCATACCTGTAATCACAGCACTGTGGGAGGCCTACCTGGGTGGATCACTTGAGGTCAGAAGTTGGAGACCCATCTGGCCAACATGGTTAAACCCTGTCTCTACTAAAAAGACAAAAATCTGAGCGTAGTAGTGGATGCTTGTAATCCCAGCTATTTGGGAGGCTGAGGCAGGAGAATTGCTTGAACCCAGTAGGCAATGGTTGTAGTGAGCCAAGATCTTTCTACTGCACTACAGCCTAGGTGACAAAGTGAGGCTCTATCTCAAAAAAAAAAAAAATACCTCTGCTCTTATAGAATTTATTATATTATATACTATACAATGTATAGTTGTGCTCTATTTAAAAAAAAAAAAAAAAAAAAGTACTTTTTGCTTTCTTGATGATATTTAGAACAAGTTGAAGCACAGACTGGCTTCCTTATATGAAGTCTAAGCTCAGTGAATTTTCTACTGGAGAAGTAAAAAGGACCAGTCAGACCAAGATAAAGATTGCATGTCTATATGGTAGAATATAGGAAAGTAAAAACAATTCTTTACTTTTTGCTTAAAAAAAAGACATTAGTATTTATATAATAGATTGTTGGAGTAATTGGACAAGCAAAAACCTAGAGCAAAGTCAAGTGTAAAAAATGCTTGCATAACCTTAAAATATATTGGATAACATAATCTGTTATGTTTTCCTCATAATTAACATGGATGGTAATAGACTTTAGAGGAATAAAGATTTATATGCACAAAAAAAGCGGCAAGGAATGGTTTTGACAAGTTCAACTATATTCAGTTAAAGTAAACATTCTCAAGATGTTTATTTTACAATTTCTGTATGAATTTCCAGGAAAACAATATAGAACACAAGTAGCATTTACAAATGTACTTGGATATAGAGTTCATTTGTTATCTAGCACAACCTGGGTTTAAAGTTAGGTGGAATATACTTTAAGAAATGCTGAACGAGTTAGAGAAGATGGAAGTAAAATAGAGCCATTCTTCCATATAATGCCTGTGGATATCATCAAGTTCTGGCTTGTCTGAATCCAGTTCTAGTTTGTTTGTTTTAATATTATCTATCAGAAAATATAGTAGTCAGAATTTAAAAATTATGCACAACTCCAGACAAAATATCTGTAACAGGTAACAAGTGACAACCATTGAAAGAGTAAATTTTTCTCCATTTATTGTCAGTCATTCAGAAAATAGTTATCAAATAATGCATGTTAGACACATTGTGAGATGCTTGGTTTCCAAAGATAAATAAAATTAATAAACCATAATTCTTGTACCTAGGGAGATCACAATCAAAAGTTTGGCAGGTGGGAAAAGGGAAGACATTTAAAGAGATAATATAATCTACATTGTAGGTTTTATTAAAGAAGAAGTATAAAATTAAAATTCATTCATTGTTTATGAAAAGTCACTAATATAATCTTTACATACAAAAATAATTTTCAGCAGTGTACACTTTCATGGCATTTTCAAAGAACTATGGAAAAGTGTTACATAAATTCCATGTATTCTTCTAAATAACATGGCTATTGTATGAAATCTAGACTTTTATTGTGCACATTGCCAATTATCTATTTTACACTTACAATAACATGCTGTAAATCAAAATCAAGCCTCCAAACGTATGTTGGAAGAGACAGAATTACAAATAATGTACAAAGGCAAACAGCTGTTGCACTAGATTACCCTTGCTGAAAATGCGATAATGCAGAACCTTTTCTTTCCTGACAGCCGTTTAATAAAATAAAGCTCACCCAAGTGAGAAGTGCCTGCCAACAAAGCATGAAAAAAGTGTTATGCACTGCAGCGTCTTTTTTTGCTGTGTCAGGATCCATACAGAAACATTATAAAAATAACGTGCATACATCCCTTTCTTTTGTTCACATTTTTCCAAACATTCTTGTTCTGTTTGATCATCTTCTTTTCACTTGGCTCAATACAGTTATGTGATAGTTGTGTGCAATTTGTTCTTCTAAGATTACCTAAAGGTGTCATTTATGTACTCTTGTCCTAATGTCCCAGAATCTGTCACCTAAAATAGATTAACAAGAGTTGGCTTCAATGATTATGTGTTCACTTTGCATTCTGTCTCAAGAGAAGTTGAAGTAGAAAACAGGAAATTCTGTAATTATTGGAAAAGTAAAATAAACTAGTAGTTGTGCTGAGAAGAGATTGTAATAACTAATGTGCTCCATTAATACAAATAACTGAGTTCAGAATAATATATAAATTTAATTAATAACATTACTTTTAAGCACAACTGAGACTATCTGACTCTCATATGCAGAATCCACTATTCCCATGGCTATAGCTAAAGGAGAATCCTAGCTAATGAAACATCTCAGCTAAGGGTATGTAAGTGTTTAATTTTACAGTGAATTTATTTTTCTTTCATAATAATACTTGTTACTTTTCACTTTGATCACGGGACCACTGTACTTCCTAAGAGCAGGTGTTCTGTGTACCCTAGCCTGCTAATAAAGTTCTATCATCCCTCTTCAAATTTAAGTCTTAATAACCAACCCAGCACTTTTATATCTTTAGGTTTTGGCCTCTATTTTCCATCCCAACTCCAGGGAGAAATATTTTATATAAATCACACGGTTATTTAACTCTAATACCAGTGGCTTTTCTGCTCTTATTTAAAAACATCTAGTTTCTTTTGTTGCTCTGTTTCTTCTGCTCTGGAATTTATTTAGTTATTGCTTAATTATCTCATGCAAATTCTTTTCAGGTTTAGCACCTATTTCCTGCCACCATAATCTTATTTTGTTCTATCTAAATAAAATGCATCTCCTATTCTTTACCAGGGTTTGGCCTTACGACCTTCTAGATCCTGAAGTGAAGCTCTAGTTCTCATCCGCATTTAGGCTACCCCAGTTAATATAATTACACTTTTTTTTTCTACCACATACCATCTGGTTTACCATATTTCAGAGAAGAAGAAATGCTGTTTTTCTTTCAATTTGGGCTAATTCCTAATTGGGATTCTTTAAAATTAGCTTTATGCAATGATTAAATAATTTTATTTAAGAAAAATTTATATATTATATACTTATTTGTGTGTGTGTGTGTGTGTGTGTGTGTGTGTGTGTGTGTGTAAAACTGTTTTATGCAGACCCTTGATAATCATAGTCTTCCTTCTCCCTCTGGAATTTAGTATATTTAATCATGCTATTTCTGATTTTAGACTGTAGATTTGGGTCGAATTATCTCACAATTGCCCAAAGGACTGGGGAAAGAAAGATGTAAAAGTTCATCACATTTCTGCAAAAGCATAACCTCCAATCCTAAATGTGCATTGATAGCAATGCTGGTCCTAGGCAAAATCAAGAAGTCAAACCAGCTATATTGCCTTCTGAAATGCATCTTCAATGTGGAACACCCTTATTTCATAGGTGTTCTTATGCTGTCTTAAATCTGTCTGTAAAAAGAAAAGCAATGTAGAGAAAAATGTAACACTATTGATAATATCATGGATTACTCTTCCCAAGATATATTGAATTTTATAAGATAAAAAAAAATGGGAAAGCTATATTTACTGTGGGAAAACATCAACATTATTAAAGAAATCACAGTTTGCCTGTTCTGTCTGGCAGGTCCAATCTCAATTTTTAAATGTTGAAGGATAGCAGCTCTATAAAAAATTACATCTATTAAATTATTCAATTATTTTCAACACAATTTTATTAAAAGTAAAAGAATGTACTAATTGAACCGGGGATTCTTAATAAACAGTACAGGAATTTTTAATTAAAAGAAATAATTTTTAACATTTGTATATTATGTAATTTCTTTTTATATTCATAAATATAGTTGCTGTGGTCTTGGAAAATTATTTTGCCAAAATTACATTCTAAGCCTTACTTCTATCCTTCTGATTAAAACAGAATGTACTTCTCTTATGGTTACTTCATTATGAGGCCTCATATGCATATTGCATTGAAAAAGGTAGCATAAAAGAAGAATAAGTTAGTATCTTCCACAGTTGCTTATATACTTTAATTGATACTTATATCTCAGTCAATAACCTCTAGGTTCAAAATTTTACAAAGTCTGTTTTCAATTTACCTGTTCTTTCTCCAATTTATACCTTAAATGAATACTATGCTTAAGTCAGATTTGAAACAACTCAATATTCCCTGAATTAGCCATAAACATTCCTACCTCACTAGACTGTCCATTTTACCTTTGCCTCTCCAAATTCTTCAAGGCTTAGTTTAATCATTTGTAATACTTTTTAAAAAATTTTGAACATTGTGTTTGGTTCATGTCTTTTGAGTTTCTTTTAATATAAAGGATACCCTTTCCTCCTTTTAGGGTACAGTTGTTTGTTAAAGCAAGCAGCTCACAAAACAACAATCCAAGTCTGTAGAAGAACCCACATTCCAGATTTTGCTGATTGCACCCTGCAGTGTCATTGAACAGGTTTTATTGATCTCCTGTATTGCCTGCAAACTGGCAGTTAGATCTAGAGGCTTCATTAGATTCAAGTCATCAAATTTCTCAATCTTTTTCCTGGATTTTGAGTCATAGTCAAGGAAGTTTTCATCATTTCTAGTTACTGAAGAATTTGCTCATGTTTGCTTTTAGTATTTTATGGTTTGATCCTAAAAAATTATTTAAACCTCTAATCCCTTTGCAGTCAATACTAGTATGTGGTATAAAGAGTGACTGCAATTTTATCTTTGTTTCATATGGCTCTCCAGTTATCTCAACATCACTTACTTAAATGTTCATCTTTTCTCCATGGATTTGAATCCCTCAAGCCTTTTCTTGATCTCTTCTGTGCCTTCGCCTCTAGTTTCTTTGCCTACCAGCACTCCTACTGCCTTGCCATTCCTGATTACTGTTTCTTTTTTTTTTCCATTTATTTATTTTATTGCATTTTAGGTTTTGGGGTACATGTGAAGAACATGCAAAATTGTTGCATAGGTACACACATGGCAGTGTGACGACGATAGACTGGATAGGGAAAATGTGGCACATATACACTATGGGATTACTGTTTCTTAAAAGGTTTATGTCCTCAGTGTCGACTGGCCTTTGGATACCTTCCTCATTCTTAAAGTCTTCCTTTGGGAACTCTTCCCTGACGTTTGCCTACCCTACCAAATAGGTGTCCCTCCCTTTTGTGGGGGTTCTGTGTGGCCTCTAATTACCTCTAGATGGTATCTCTACCACCCATAGCATTCTTAAAATGTAGTCAACTTTATTACTTTTTCTTGGCCATTTCTTTTATTACTTAAATTGAGAGATAATTCACACATCACACAATTCATTATTTTAAAGTGCACAATTCAGTAGTTTTTAATATATTCACCAAGTTGTGCAACCATCACCACTATCTAATTCTAGAACATTTTTCTCATCCCCAAAAGAAAGCTGTACCCATTGTCAGTCACTCCTCGTGCCTTCCTTCCCCTAATCCCTGGCAACCACTAATCTAATTTCTGTCTTTATGGATTTCACTATATTTCAAATAAATAATGTGCCGTTTTGTATCTGGCTTATTTCCTTAGCATAATGTTTTTAAAGTTAATCTATGTCGTAGCATGTATCAATACTTGATTCCTTTTTATTACTAAATAATCCATTTCATGCATATACCACATCATATTTAGCCATTCTTCAGTTGATGGACATTTGGGTGGTTTTCTCTCTTTAGTTATCATAAACAATGTTGCTATGAACATTTGCATACAAATTTTCATGTGAACATATATATTTTTTTCCATTTTTCCAGGGTGTTTCATTTTTTTTTTGTTTTCTTTTTTATTTTACTTTAGGTGCACACTATATTTGACATTTCTCCCCATGTTATCACCCCCCCAACTGCCCCCAGTGTATGATGCTCCTCTCCCTGAGTCCACATGTTCTCATTGTTCAACATCCACCTATGAGTGAGAACATTCAGTGTTTGCCTTTCTGTTCTTGTGTGAGTTTGCTGAGAATGATGGTTTCCAGATTCATTCAAATCCCTAAAAAGGAGAGAAACTTATCATTTTTTATGACTGTGTAGTATTCCATGGTGTACATGTACCACATTTTCTTTGTCCAGTCTATCATTGATGGGCATTTGCGTTGGTTCCAGGTCTTTGTTATTGTACACAGGGCTGCAATGAACATATGTGTGTGTCTTTGTAAAACTATTTATAAGTCTTTGGGTATATACCCAGTAATGGGATTGCTGGGTCAATGGAATTTCTATTTCTAGATCCTTGAGAAATCGTGACACTGTCTTCCACAATGGTTGAACTAATTTACACTCCCACCAACTGTGTAAGAGTGTTCCTATTTCTCCACATCCTCTCCAGCACCTGTTGTCTCCAGATTTTTTAATGATCACCATTCTAACTGGCAGGAGATGGTATCTCAATGTGGTTTTGATTTGCATTTCTCTAATGACCAGTGATGATGAGCATTTTTTCATGTTTGTTGGCCTCATATATGCCTTCTTTTGAAAAGTGTCTGTTCATATCCTTTGCCCACTTTTGAATGGGTTTCTTTGTTTTTTTTTTCTTGTATATCTGTTTTAGTTCTTTGCAGATTAATTTGTAATACTTTCTAAAGTAACATAGGCCATCTTGAGAATCTGTTGAATGCCATGGTATCTGCTGATAAAACACACACACACATATGCACACACAAATTTTAGTTGTAATATCTGGGCTCTATGTTCTTTATATTAGAAACTTATACCCTATGTGATATGATATGCTGCTTCATCAGTGAAATATTTTTTTTTGTAATGATACATAATAAAAAATGTTAGACAATGACCCAAAATATCTGGATTTTCAGCTCTGCGACTAACTTAGACAAGTCACTTTGCTATCTTGTGCCTCAGCTTTGAGTATGAAATGTGATCATTAAGGCATATATCCATGAGTTACTGTCTTATTTTTAACATTCTGATTTTGAGATCCACATCCCAAAATCATGAAAAGCTAGGCTTCTGAATATTTATTTTTATTCATTAATTAATTTAACTCGTGTATCAAAAGGTGACTTGGCACAAGATATTGTAGTAAAATAATTTAATATTAGTTTATTGAGATAGAAAACTCTAAAAATTTGTCAGGAGATTTTAGTTATCCAGGGGTATACTCTAATCCATTTGCTCCCAAAAGTAGACCTCATTTTTTTCAGCTGAGTATTAGAATCTAATATTTCTTTCAGTTCCCACTCTCTTGGGTAGCCAATTAGTCCTGAAGAAGTATATAATTGTCCATTTCTGTCACTGTCACATGTTAAGCAATTGGACTTTCTCATAATGAAAAATAAAATATCAAGGAAAAGCACAAATGATCTTTTTAATTATTATTTAATATATATTCTTAAACCTTTAATTTTTTATACTAATGTTTGTTTCTCTCCCATATTGTAAACTGTTAATAGACAGGTACAATTGCTTGTTCATCTCTATATTCTCTATATATTGTTTATAATTGATAATCAATATAAATGTACTGATTTTTTTAATCCAAACACATCCCTCTTAAATATATTGTGTACTATTTCACAAAGAAAGAATTCCTGCTGCAAATTTGGGTTATCTAATTAAAACAGCCTCAAGGAAGGAATATAAGTTCTTTCCTACTATTTAAGGTACATGCAGCTCTTCCTAGGTAGCTGGTTATTCTATTACTCAAGTAATATTTAAGTCCTGAATAAGTACTGCCTTATGCACTTACATATATTTAGTAAGTTAATCATTAGTTCAAAAAATAATTCTTTGTTGCCTACTCTGTGGGGGGAAAAAAAACTGCTATAGAATTTGAGTGTCTATAGCACAAAGGTCAGACAGCTAAACTCTCAATCTAGTGAGAGAGAAAAACAGTAAATGTATACATAAATGAGCAAAATAATTTCACAAAATAGTATATACCATGAAAATAATAGAAATGTGTTGACACCATACATTATACAAGGAAGGTCTCTGAATAAATGAGAGTAAGTTCAGAACTGACTGGCAAGGTCAGCAATATGACAGTTGAAACATTCTATGTAAAGGAATGGCAAATGTTTTGAACATACAGGACAAAAATACAGTGCGGCTGAAATATTATTTAAAACACGTTGCAGTAGATCACATTAAAAGATATATATATATATATATATATATATATATGCATGCCAGAAAAATGTGAAACCATCTAAAAAATAAAGTCTATATCAATGAATTAGGAATTCCATATAATCTAATCCAACATTCAGTAGTAAATGTGTTCTTCCTATTTCAAAGAAAAATAATATGTAATTTAGAGATTTTGTGTAACTTTACCAAAGAGATAAATGGTGGAATTGGTGTTTAAAAACAGGAAATTTTATTTACAGAGCCCATACTCATCTCACTATACTAGCCTACCTTGCCTGTGTTTCCCAGTTCTTGATCTTAATCCTTTTAAGCACTTCTATGCGACACATCCTCTAAGAATCTTTCCTCCAGACAAATGTCTCACATAAGATTTGAAGTATTCCTTGACTAATTTTTTGATACCTATTCTCAAAATCCTCCCATTCTTCTGCATTTGGCATTTTGTTTTCTTTTTAATTAAAACACCTTTACCACAATCAAAGTATTATAAATATCCATCATCTTCAGACATTTCCTTGAGTGTGTTTGTGTTTTTTAACTGAACTTGCTGTCCCTCGATGCTGTGCATTCCTTATATTTCATTTTAGTCCAGCCCTCTGTTGTGTCAAGTGGGATAGCCTCTCTGGAATTCTTAATTTGTAGATTACAAATTATGTAATTTATTTTTAAAGGTCATTTTTTTAAAGCCAAAAGAAAATAAAAATATATCACAAATACTCTTTGTGGATTACAAAATTCAAAAAGTGAGTAAGCCATAAAGAAGCAGAGACCAAGAAAGACATTTTGTTATAAACAGACAAGAAGTTTTAAACAGATGGAATCCTTAATGAGTAGGATGATAGAATCTAATCAAGTTTTGCTAAACAAGATTGAGTGGTTAAAAAACCGAAGTTGATTTCGTATTGCTAGACTCTAGGGTTGGCAAATTCTAAAGGAGAAGATGATTTGATTGCATTTATGGAAATATGGATTCCTAAGTTACTGGGGATTGATACTAAGAATGATCAAATTAGAGTAAAAGGGCATTTTAGATGCCATGGAGAACTTTAATAATGTAAGAAAACAAGCAGCTCCAAATCTCTGATAACAAAAAGTACACTGACATTTCCATAAAGCGATCTAGATAAACTAATTTTTAAAATTATTCATTCTGCCAATCTTATCAGAGCAAGAAAATGAAAGATAACTCTTCCACTTACTTGTGCCTTAAAGGAAATAACTAGGATAAACAAAGACCCCAGAGAATTCCTTAATCAAAAGTTTCTGCATTTGTATTTGTTTTTCTTGTCTCTTGACAAGACCTTTAGTAATAAGATTCAACAATGGATAATCTTATTAAAAAAGTGCACCAGTCCACTTGGCCATCTATTTAGAATTTTAATAGCTATCCTATAGAGTACATTTATTATATGTCAGAAACTTTTATATTTTTCCATTTTCCATATATCAAGTCATTTAAATCCCCACAATAACTTTCTGAAGTGAATCTTCTTATATCAACTTTGTAAATGAGAGAAAAAAAATGTGAAGGGTTTTTTGTGTCTCTATCTCCTTCAGTTCTGCTCTGATCTTAGCTATTTCTTGTCTTCTGCTAGACTTTGAGGTTTTTTAATCTTGCTCCTCTAGCTCTTTCAGTTTTGACGATAGGGTGTCAATTTTTGATCTCTCCTTGCTTCTCATGTGGGCACTTATTGCTATATATTTTCCTCTAGAGACTGCTTTAAATGTGTCCCAGAGATTTTGGTATGTTGTGTCTTCATTCTCGTTGGTTTTGAAGAACATCTTTATTTCTGTCTTCATTTCATTGTTTATCCAGTCAACATTCAAGAGCAAGTTGTTCAGTTTCCATGAAGCTGTGCGGTTCTGGGTTAGTTTTTGAATTCTGAGTTCTAACTTGATTGCACTGTGGTCTGAGAGACTGTCTTTTGTTATGATTCCCATTCTTTTGCATTTGCTGAGGAGTGATTTACTCCCAATGCCCATCGACAATAGACTGGGTAGGGAAAATGTGGCACATATACACCATGAAATATTATGCAGCCATCAAAAACGATGAGTTTGGGTCCTTTGTAGGGACATGGATGAACCTGGAAACCATCATTCTCAGCAAACTGACAGAAGAGCAGAAGATCAAACACCACATGTTCTCACTCATAGGCGGATGTTGAACGATGAGAACACATGGACACGGAGGGAAGCACTACACATTGGGGTCAGTTGGGGGGAAATACGGGAGGGACGGTGTGGGGTGGGGAGCTGGGGAGAGATAGCAAGGGGAGAAATGCTAGATGTAGGTGATGGGGAGGAAGGCAGCAAATCACACTGCCACATGTGTACCTATGCAACAATTTTGCATGTTCTTCGCATGTACCCCAAAACCTAAAATGCAATAAAATAAATAAATGGGGGAAAAAAAACTGTGTCACAGAAATGTTAACTATCATGCTCAAAGTTTGATGGTAATGAGTAAGTTACCATGTTGGATTCAAACCCAGGAAGTCTGACTCTACCTTCTGTGCCTTTCATCACAATATTTTACTGTCTATGTTCTGCCACAGTGCAAGGGACTTTGAGATTAAGCAATGCACACAATTGGCAAGTTATAATATGTAAAGTTTCTTTACTCAATTAACTTGACTTAGAAGACGTAATTTTACTCTCTTTCCCAGGCAGTCTTAATATGTTGTCTTAAGTTAAAAGATATAGTTAACATTTTGGAGTCATTCTACCTCTTTTACTAGTTAACATTTACTCCTGTCCCAATCACAATCTGATATTATTCCTGTGATCTCATCATTCAAAGAAATGAATATATTTTCCACTTACACAAAGACATATTTTCTCAAATAAACATTGGCATAACCAATAAAATTTGAGGAGGAATAATCTCCAAATTATAAAAATCAGGCTGCTCAGCCATTTCCAAATCAACCTTTAAGAGATACCTTCCTAATCGTTCCCCCCAGTCTTCTGATTCGATTTCTGTTTCTGTCATTCCACTATCCCTAATTACTCACCTAGGTGCAAATCTCTCCCCCACTCCCAGCAATTTCTATAACTTTTCGGGTATATAGCCCAAGTTAATATACTGAAAGTTCTTTCCATCTCTATTTAATATTATTTTTCTTTGATATTTCTACTTCATTTCAATAAAATCATCTCATGGCATTGACCTTCTTTACAAGACTTCCTCCCACTGCTTTATTTCCAAAAAACCTGTATTTGTCCTGATACCATCCCTTTCCACAAAGCTTCTCTAATTCCAACTGTATCAGCTCCCATTTTCCACAAAGCAAAACACGTTTACAAAGGGGATTGAGATATTCTGCTACAACTTTCAGCTTTTAAAAATTTTCCACATTAGTCATACAAACATCTTTTCACTTGCTTTCATTTCAGGCAAAGTTTAATGGTTTTAGTAACTCAGTTACAATTTTCCTCTCTATTCTAACCTTCCTTTTTTCTATAGTCTGCTTGCAAATTTCCTAGCACAATCTTCAACTTCAGGACTCTGCTTCACGTCCCCTCAGCTTTATAAAACAAGCACAGTCCTACCAGAGATCTTGTAAGTCATTCAGAATGTTTCAAAGTCTGAGATGACAGACTGTAAAATTTCTTTTTCTAAACACGCTCTGATCACCACCCACTTACCACATTTCAGTTGTCCTTCTGGAATCTGCTTCAGAGATTGTAATTCATTTTCACAGAAATCTAGAATTTGAAATGGCCTGTTTCAACCTCTGATAAAGAATGTCTAAACTATTCTTAAAAGCAGAATTCTCTTCTATGCTTAAGAAATTTAAGATAGAGAGATTAGTACTTTGTGGAGAGTACGATGTCAAGAGGTTGTTAATTTGGGATTGTGCAGACATAAGTCCCATTTAATGTTTAAATTTATCTGTAGACTTTAATTCTCTACTTTAAAGCAATACACATTATATTTTTTTACTTTCTCCAAAATCATACTTATGATAAACCTTCTCATTTTTACTGATTTCATCTTTTTGTCCTCATCATATTTATTCTTGCTAAATGCATGCCAATGTTTTGTCAATAGTCAACACTTTTATTAACTTGAAGTGCAGAGAGGGGAGTAGCATCCCACTACCTCAAAAATGTACACTGTCACAAAGACATCAGATGTGGAGATATGCTTACCCCATCCTCAGTGCTGAGAACAATGCCCACCACATAGTAGATACTCAATATATATTTACTAATCATATGAATGAATGCATAAATTGAAGGATATATTCAACTCACAATATAATGAAGTTATTGCTTTAGACACTGATTTTGTTTACAAAGCCAAATATTGATGCAATTTTTATAATAGCCTTGTTACATAATAATACAGTTTATGATTTACTACAGTCTCCAAGTCTTGGCTAGGCTGAATTTGTTTCATTATGAATTAGTTTTAATTGTGCCATCACTCTCTTGAATTCAATGCCGTTTGTTTTATCAAATCGAAGTGTAGTTTTCAACAATTTTCCTGTTCCATTTCACTTTCTTAGATGCAGACTATTTCATCATTTTATTTGAAATCTTTCTGAATCACAATGCTGTAGTGCATCATATTAGGGATTATTTGCTAGCTTTGGCTCATTCACCTGTTTGCTTCAAATAACCTATTTAGAACAGATGGTAAAAGGAAACTGATCATTATGTTAATGTAAAAGAAACTGATCATTAAATCATATATTTCAAGCATTGTAGTAAAAGTGCATAGAGCTTTTTTAAATATATCTACTCCTTCTGCCATCTTTCCTGGAGTTTCCGTGATTTTGAAAATCGATCTTTGTCTTTATATAATTACTGAGTGTAAAAGGACATTTCTGTACAGTTCTGCAAGGAATCCCATCCTGCTCATGATCAGACATTCCTTGATTCAGCAAATATTTAATAAACACCTATAGGCCAGTAGGTGTACAGTCAAAGTTATTACATGAAAAACAAGTCCTGATATTTGTAGTAGAGACAAATAAGTTCATAATGGTAAATACTGTTTAGTGCTATGTAGAAATAAATTCTGTGGTAAGACAAATTGAGCATAAGGGTGTATATTTTGAATAAGTGATCAGGGAAGATCTTTCTAAGGTAATGTTTGAACAAAGACTTAAATGAAGTAGAAAAAAAAAGCTATTATAGCATCTGGGTGAGGAAAAACAGCAAAGCTTTGGGATATAATTATGCTTGGTCTATTCACGGAACAGCAAGAAAGCCAGTGTGGGTGAATTGGAGTAACACCAGGAATTAATCAATCAATCATTCAACACTTCTTGAATATAATCAGGCATGTAGTCACTTATTCATATAATCGTACTATCTTCTAGCTCAAATATCTCCTTTGGTAAGCACAGTAAACAAAAGAAATAATGTCTAATGCCTCACTAGATTTCATATACTTCATATTTCTCTTACTGGGTATATAACCCATAGATCTAACTCCATTTGCCTTCCAGATCAACCTGAACATGAGGATTAGCCATTCAATTATAATTTCTATGTTATTCTATAATCACTTAACTTTTTTTTTTACTGAAACATATGCTATCTAATATTCCCTTAATCCCGAAATTGTTTATTTCTAAATGATGCACTATAATGTGATTAATGTCAGCCATTCTGAAATCTTCTTTGCTTCTGCTTTCACAACATCCCAGTTGAAGTCATCTAAAGAGTATTTCCTTATGACTTTTCTCACTGATAAGCTTTTCACTACTTGCTTTGCAATTTCTCTTTTCGCTTTCTTTTATGTGCCTTCTACTTCTCTCACACATTGACAAATTTGATTTTTCATAATTTAATATGATTTTGGAGAGATATAAGCATACCAAATTTAATTTAGGTAAAGTTTTCTTGTTGTCTTTAATGTCAAGAAATTGAATTGTGATATCTATGTCAAGTTCTTCATCTGTAATTTGGAGATAATATGGTTTCTTGCTTGGACACTTACAGTGAGCTTAGAAGACCTCTTTCCAGCTCAATATTGTTCCTCCTTTAATCTACGTGATTCTTACATCTCAGTAAATATTTTACCCTATGTTACTGCAACTCCAAGATCATGCCCTTGCTCATGTTCACCTATGCCTGGTATCCTTTTCCCTAACCTCACCTCCTTCTGTTCTTGGTAAATGCCTATTGTTTTCTCACACATAGATCAAATATTTATTCCTCTGGAACAGCTTGTTTGGGTTACCTAGGCAGTTGATTTTATTTAGCATTTTCATAAGATTTTGTACATGCCTCTAATATTATATTTGTGTTTCCTAGGGACTGGAAGATATTCATGGGCTGAAACTATTATTTATCTTTGATCACCTTTAAAAACCTTAGAACAAAGTGGAATATAAATATTATACTTGTATTATCTTAAAAAAATCTTAGAACTAAACAGGATATAAATATAGCTACCTATCCTATGTATAATTGTATGTATATGATTACATATGTATAACATATATATAGCATATATTATTTAGAGTGAAAGAGGCAATATATATATAAATGTGTGTGTGTGAGTGTGTGTGTTTTGTTTTTTTTGTTTTTTTTTTTAAGATGAAATCTTGCTCTGTCACCCAGGCTGGAGTGCAATGGCGCAATCTCAGCTCACTGCAACCTCTGCCTCTTGGGTTTAAGTGATTCTCCTGCCTCTGTCTCCCAAGCAGCTGGGACTATAGGTGTGCACCACCATGACCAGCTAATCCTTGTATTTTTAGTAGAGATGGGGTTTCACCATATTGGCCAGGCTGGTCTTGAACTCTTGACCTCATGATCCACCTGCCTCAGCCTCCCAAAGTGCTGGGATTACAGGTGTGAGCCACCATGTCCAGCCCAGAGGCAATATTTTTAAGATCTCAACCTCTGTGGTGAGATTGTGTGGGTTTATAGTCCATTTCTAGTACCTCAGAGTTGTATTACCTAGGAAAAGTCACTAAATAATCTCTGAGCCTCAGCCTCAGTTCCTTGCTCTTTTAACATTGGTTTATAATTATTCCAACATCATAATATTGTAGTGAGAACTAAATGAGTGATTACAGAGCACATGGGTATTTAAAATCTTAAATATTATCCCCCTTTCTCTTCTAGTGTATTTTAGTCTTTGAGTCTAGCAATGCATCTTGTTCATGTTAGGGGATCACAGGCATCCGATAGTGCACAGAGCGCAGTCTCTACAACATAGTAGATAATAAGTTTTACTGAGTGATAAATGGACAGATAAAACACTGCTTTTCTACAACTAAATTTGATAGAAATTTTACTGAAGGGAAAACTAAAATCCTAGATATAAGGTAACTCATCTGAAAATACAATGCCAGAAAGTAGAGACCAGAGCTCAACATTTTACCATTCTAGTTTCATAAAGTACTTATGACTACGCTTCATGTTCACAATTGATGTGTGTGTGTATTATAAATAAATAGAAGAAAATGTACAAAGACAGATGGAAAGGTTAAAGAGTTGGGAGAAAAGGAAAGAAGTTCCATTTAATTACAGTTTATTTTCCACGGCCTCTGAGCAATTGGGGGAATGTTATAAAGTTTGTCATCTTTTAACCAAACTCATATTTGTGATTTGGAAATTTATAATGCTTCCCTTCACCCCTGCTCTGTCTATACTACCCTCTATTTTTTCTGTGGCTAAGCACACACTCTACACTCTTCCAAATAAAACATACCTGCCAGTATTTCTAACCATTTGTTCTATCTAGACACAGATTGTGTTATTCAAACAGACTCATAACTACATGAAATACAATTTCATTAATATTTATTGAGAGTCTCTAAGGTGCATTCATTAACTAAATGAAGAATGATTTGTTTTTAATTTAATAGCAACATGACATAATACAATCTGAAAGTATAGTTGGAAGCTCCTACAATCAGTAATTAAAAAAGAATGAGTATATTAATGACCATGAGGACCTTTGCCACTGGGAAAGGGGTATTTGGAAGACACACGTAATCAACAATGAAGCAAAGGGTTGGTTTATTTTCCCTTTATAGCCTAAATCCAAACTTAATGGCTTGGACACTAATATAAGTTAATGAGAATTTCACAGGAGAAATTCTATATAGTGTATGCTGACAACGCAAGTGCCGTGAACTGACTAAAAGCAGAAACATTCTTAACAACTCGAATAAAGAAACCTTTTATAGTCAAAGAGTTTCATCATAGGTAATGAAATGTTTATTGCCTCTTTATCTCTAAGCATATCACTGGAAAAACATATTCACATGCACATAGATATGCATATTATATTAAAACATACACATTCACACATACATGAATAAACCAGAATGGCTTTCAGAAGAACTACAAAGAGTAATTCTACCAACAAAACTAAAGTTCTCCTTGGTAGATATGTTGTCCCATTCTTTTTATAGTTGTATGTGAATTACTGTAGATGACACCTTCAGTGAGACAAGTTATCAACATAAAACATTTCAGGAACAAAGCCAACTGGAAAGATATGCCAGTTACAGCAGAATAAAAGACAGTATTTCACCAAAGCATCTATAGAACGAGTGCTGTTCTAAGGATCCATAATCACAGTGGACCCTGCAATGTTGTCTGCAAGGATAGAATGGGGCTCAAATGTCAACAGTGTTCACTACTGAGTCAATCACCTCTGAGTAAAGTAATGACATACCTCAAGTACATTTTCAAGTTTTCAGTAGCTTTTAAATTTATTCTTTTCATTGTTCATATCTCTGTTCATCTGGATGCCCTCTAAGTGGTAACATTTAGGCTTTCCACATCCCTTAACTGAATTGTTCTTGCCAAGTCCTCTCCTTCCATAGTGGAAGTGCATACCATTTTCTTATTTAGTCCTAAAATGATCAAAACATAACTCTTCAACCTCCTCCCTCCCATTCCTGTTGCCACCGTTTCTATAACTGGCATCTTGTAAAACACTGGGTTCCAAACTCTAGCATCATCAGAATCATCTAGAGGGTTTATTAAAACACACATTGCTGGGAACTACCCCCAGAGTTTCTGATTTAATAGGGCATTTCTAGTAAGTTCCCAAGTGATGCTGGTTTAGCAGGGTATTTCTAGGAAGTTTCTAGGTGATGCTGATGATGTTGGTCTATGGGCCATTTTGAGAATTACAACCTATAAAGTATTTAAACACATTAACATTTATCCATTAAATGGCAATTATAATACTCCATGATCCCTTTAAATGTATTTTGTAAAAATATATAGTATAATTAATATCAATGACTGTATCTTTCAGAACATGGGTGAGTCCTTAGCATATAATAGGTATTTCATAATGTTTTGTTAAATGAATCTGAATCCAAAATGATAAATATATAATATCTTTATTTCTGTACCGGTAATTTCAAGATTAGGCAGTAACTTGAGAGGGAAGAGCCTTTCCCATAGACAGTCACCTGTTTTGTGATATAGGAAAAGCACAAGAGCTCACAATGGTAATGACAATAGTAATAATAGTAATAATTAATAAGTGATATAGTAATATAATTAATTTATAAATAATTAATAAATAATAAATAATATTTTGTAGTAATACAAAATATTTCCATAAGGAAAATTTCGAAAATTTTAAAACACTTTCATAGCCTTCATATACTGGATTCGAAACAGTTAAACAACACATCCGAGGCTGCAGCCTACTAGAGAAATGTGTGCAGCACAGCACAGTACGTGTCCTAAAGTCACTGGCATCTACACAACAGGGAAGGCTTTCTCAGGTTGTGACCAAATGAATGTTATTCATTTACAGCCAACATCCAAAACAACCCAGGTGTTGCTTTGCCTACTAGAAAAGGCTGCTACTTCTGGCTTTACAGATAGGTACTTCACAGGGCACATATTAAAACAGAACTCACATTCTTAAAGCTGCAGCTGATCAAAAATTCCAGTCAGAACCAAATCAGAAACAGAATCAGAACAATCAAAATCCAAGAATGTGAAATATATCATTTAAGAAAATGCAGATAGAAAAAGGAGGGCTCCCTGAAAGTAGTTTAAACTCTGGAACAAAGATGCATCCATTTTAATTCGATGGATATGAGGTAGAAACAGCATGGGACACAGAAGGCAGCAAAAGAAAAACTTTCCAAGGAAGATTAGGACAGAGACAATTCCATAAGCCATAAATGCACAATTCTCTTTTTATTATTATTTTACTTTAGATTCTGGGGTATATGTGCAAATCATGCAGGATTGTTGCATAGGTACATGCCTGGCAATGTGGCTTGCTGCCTTCATCCCTCCATCTCCTCTAGCTGGTATTTCTCCCCTCATCCCTCCCCACCCCACGCTATCGTTCCCCTGGGGCCCCCAACTGAACGCACTGTGTGATGCTCCCCTCCCTGTGTCCATGTGTTCTAATTAAACAATTCTTAACTGTTGAGGTAAGAGAGATTCAACACTATGTGTAAAAAGAAACATACAAGCTTATATTCACTGTATATAGAAAAATGAACATTTAGAAACTATTAAAAGTATTCTAGACAAAAGCAGTATACCTTAAGTCTTGGTTTTATAACAAGGCATATTTCTTTTTCTACATTATCTTCTTTAAAAATTTTATTTGACGTTCTGGGGTACATGTGCAGGAGGTGCAGTTTTGTTACATAGGTAAGCATGTGCTATGTGGTTTGCTGTCAACCTATCACCTAGGTATTAAGCCCAGAAAGCACTAGCTATTTTTCCTGATGCTCTCTACAACCCCCTCCCTCCCCTGAAAGGCCCCAGTGTGTTCCCCTCCCTGTGTCCATGTGTTCTCATTGTTCAACTCCAGCTTGTAAGTGTGAACATGTGGTATTTGGTTTTTCTGTTCCTGTGTTAGTTTGCTGAGGATAATGGCTTCCAGCTTCAGCCATGAAGACATATTTCTTTATGGGTAGCACAACACTTCATTTCAACCCTAAACACTCAGCCCTGTGAAATCAGAATATTATGCTCACTTTACAGACAGAAAAAAGGTAATTGAGACTGAGAGCTGGGACTTGAACTCAGGTCATTTGAGTGAAAACTCAGCATGTGTTTCATATACACAACTGTCTCTTTTTGGTACATTGCAGTTAAGTCCCTGGTAATTATTTAACTGAATGTCATACCCAGGAAGAACATAACAAAGATTATTCAGGTCTATTCTTCAGACAAAATTACACTCTACATGATTTTGCAGCAAATATCTCAGAAAATAACTCGTTCTTATCAGTCTATTCACATTTATGGGAAAATACCAACTTTGGTGGCAGGATTTTGAATACAAAGAAAATCTAGCTTCTCAATGGGTTCACAGGGAAATCTTACTTTATTAAGTATTTTATAAATGCAAGTTACTATTTTTAGATGAACGGTTCTACCATTCTTTATAGCCTATACTTTACCATATCTCTTATTTATTTCATACCAGAATTTAATATTTCTAATGTTACTAAAAATAAATGATTGCTACAGAAGTGGCTTTACTCTTGAGTTACTGATATTCATGAACACTGCCTATGTCATGTGAATCTCAGCATTTTGGGGTTTGAGGGTGCCTTACTAGCCCACTGAAGCGCAATGAAAGTGCAGACATTGAGGCTGGATAGATCTGGATTTTAAATCCAACTCTAGCACATATTAGCTGTTGGATGTTAACCTGTCTGAGCCTCAGTGTGTATCTGTAATTAGGATTTTCAGTAAATTAAAATTTTATGTTGCCTTGGCATCCATTTTGAATGTTTAATTTTTTCATATCAGGAGCAAGGTGTAGTCACCCTCGTTTACAGTTCTCCGCCTCTCTAGTTTCTTAATGTGCCCAATCTAGATATCTACTTTATACAACCAACTCCTGGTGACCATCTCCCTATGGAAAAACTATTTATAACCTATTGACTCCACACACTTCATGCACTGCTCAGATACACTAGAGTGACTGCCTCTTAGTCATAGTGAACTTCATGAAACTCATCCCTGCTTGCTCTAAATTCACCGTTAGAACTCTCTGCAGGAAACCCACCTAAGTAATGCCATGGATTTTAATAAAGACTTCAGCACAAGATTTCTGGCTCACTTTCTCTCACTCCCCACTCACTGGTTGGGCATCCACGTCCTGGACTACTTACCTTTTCCCACTGGTCCTCAGGGATGTGCTGCCCTCTCTTTCTGGGACCTGTAAATAATAAACTGTTTGTTCTTGTATGTTGTTCTGTTGAATTGCCTACTCTGTGTTTTTCCTGAATGAACCACCCAAACTTAACTTCTTTCCCAGTTAGGACCCTTTTAGAGTTGATATCTTGGTAGGAACAAACTGGGCAGAGGTCGGACAAAAATCACAAGTGTGTCTTAGTATAAATAAGTTTCCAGAGAGATACCTGGTCACAGGTTGGACACTTGGGCATTAGGTAGTCTGCCAGGATAAAGACATATCTGATAAAAGGCATATTGTAGTCATCCAAGCCTAAGTCTCATGAATTTCTAGTGAGGCAAGGCTAGCGCTTATGGCCACTGTCATTAGGTCTCAAGACCAAACTGGTGAAAAAAAAAAATGTACAATAGCATAGAGAGAGGAACACCCTGGCAAATTTTCAAATATATCAATTATGCCCTATATGTGCTCTCTATTCATGTTTTGCATTAATTATAATATATATTTGTTGACTTTATTATCAGACTTTATCAGTTAAAGGAATGCTCCATGAGGTCAGAAAACACGTCTGTCTGTTTCTTTGCCACTGCAGTCCCCGTGTTGAAAATTATCCCGGTGCACAGCTGATGATCCATATTTATTTTTACTGGAGGGAGGGAGGGAAGGAAGGAAGGTAGGTTGGTTGAAGATTGGTTGTGGTGACAAACACTCTATTAACATTAATTAATATTATCATCTATGGTAGGCATGAGTCTTTTAGGTTTATAAAAGGTGAGTATAATCTTTGCAGAAAGTCACCAGTGGAAGCCCATTTACAGCTCTTGAGGTGGCCCATTCCATATCCAGAGACTCCTAATGGCAGCAGCATCTCTCCAAAACAGAGAAGAAATTTCTGGGTATTGGATCTTGTTCTCATCACTTATATTCCATAAAGCATGTTTATTTTCCATTGGCAGAAGTAATCTTCAAATATTTAAATACAAAATGTTGTATCTGTTTCCTTAGGAAAATTTCCCTGTCCCACACAGACACACACAAAAGCACAGGCCATATTTATTTAGATTTTATCTTTGAATTTTGTTTCTCCTTAAGGTTACGGCTTCTTTTATCTCGTTAATTGAAAATTTTGGAGACAGTGTTCAGAGTGAGGTCCACAGATACAGTTTAGCAGGCTAGAGGCTATTAAACCTGTTAACCTCTAGAACAGTATAATCACATCTTTCCTTCTAGAATCTATACCTGCATCCTTTTATCTTCATGCTTTTCAGGCATTTAACCACTAAGTTAGCCAGTAGAGTGAAAGTGTATGTTGCAAATACTTCATAATTTAGTACTTATTAAGTAGTGAGAGAGGCAAGAATATTTCAGAGAAGAACTTTAATAATGTGGAATTTAGGAGGGCCTAATGTATGAATGCAGTATACATGTTTGAAAGTTTCAATAGAAGAAAAATGCACATTTGATTTGTAAAATGAAGGGAGGAGACATTTTTAGACAGAATATTGTGGTATTAGGCAAATTTTGCTGTGTAACTATCAAAGAATCTCAATTACAATAATTATTTTTCTTGCTCATAGATCTGCAGCTCACTAAGGGAAGCTCTGCTTCAAGTTGCAAAATGGCTGCACTTTCTAGGCCTCAGGGCAAGTTAATTCTACTCCACATGTTTCTGCATTCTCCTTGAATCAGAAAATGTCAGCTGCCTTCTCATGTGAATCCAAGAGTGCAACAGGGAAAGTAAAAGCTAATGATTATTTATGATATCTTGGCTTAAGTCAGCCTCAATCAAATAAAGTCAGAAGGCAACAGAATGGGAAAATATTCTATACATTTCTACCGTTGCATAATAGCACCATACAGAGATTAAGGATTGAATGCACTAGGACATGAGTATCTAGTAGCAACTAACTCCTTCACATGTAGGGTAGTGGTGGGGAAAATGTTCAAGGATATTGCCTAACCAGACCAACTTGTATTCCATGAAGTTGTGTGTTGACCCCTGTCATGGACTCTGTGATGCACAAAGCCACCCAATTACCAATCAACGGCATGAATAAAAAAATCATAGCTTTAAGTACACATAGAATCTGTGTTAAAAATAGAGTCTGAGAAGTCCTTCTACCAAAAAGATTGAGAATTTATATATTTTTAAATATATTTTATTGCATTTTAGGTTTTGGGGTACATGTGAAGAACATGCAAGATTGTTGCATAGATACATACATGGCAATGTGGTTTGCTGCCTTCCTCCCCATCACCTATATTTGGCATTTCTCCCCATGTTATCCCTCCCCAACTACCCCCCCCCGCTGTCCTTCCCCTAGTTCCCCCAACAGACCCCTGTATGTGATGCTCCCCTCCCTGTGTCCATGTGTTCTCATTGTTCAACACCCGCCTATGAGTGAGAACATGCAGTGTTTTTCTGTTCTTTTATCAGTTTGCTGAGAATGATGGTTTCCAGATTCATCTATGTCCCTACAAAGGACACGGACTCATCATTTTTTATGGCTGCATAGTATTCCATGGTGTATATGTGCCACATTTTCCCTGTCGAGTCTATCATTGATGGGCATTTGGGTTGGTTCCAAGTCTTTGCTATTGTAAACAGTGCTGCAGTGAACATTCGTATTCATGTGTCCTTATAATGGAACGATTTATAATCCTTTGGATATATACCCAGTAATGGAATTCCTGGGTCAAATGGAATTTCTATTTCTAGGTCCTTGAGGAATCGCCACACTGTCTTCCACAATGGTTGAACTAATTTACACTCCCACCACAGTGTAAAAGTGTTCTTATTTCTCCACATCCTCTCCAGCATCTGTTGTCTCCAGATTTTTTTTTTTTTTTTTTTTTTTGAGATGGAGTTTCACTCTTGTTACCCAGGCTGGAGTGCAATGGCACAATCTTGGCTCACTGCAGCCTCTGCCTCCTGGGTTCAGGCAATTCTCTTGCCTCAGCCTCCTGAGTAGCTGGGATTACAGGCATGCACCACCATGCCCCGCTAATTTTTTGTATTTTTAGTAGAGACGGGGTTTCACCATGTTGACCAGGATGGTCTCTTGACCTCGTGATCCACCCGCCTCAGCCTCCCAAAGTGCTGGGATTACAGGTGTGAGCCACCGCACCCGGCCCCAGAGTTTTTTAATGATCGCCATTCTAACTGGCATGAGATGGTATTTCAATGTAGTTTTGATTTGCATTTCTCTAATGACCAGTGATGATGAGCATTTTTTCATATGTTTGTTGTCCTCATCTATGTCTCTTTCGGTAAAGTGTCTGTTCATATCCTTTACCCACCTTTGAATGGGCTTGTTTTTTTCCTGTAAATCTGTTTTAGTTCTTTGTAGTTTCTGGATATTAGCCCTTTGTCAGATGGGTAAACTGCAGAAAAGTTTAACCATTCTGTTGGTTGCTGGTTCACTGTAATCATTGTTTCTTTTGCTGTGCAGAAGCTCTGGAGTTTAGTTAGGTGCCATTTGTCTATTTTGGCTTTTGTTGCCAATGCTTTCGGTGTTTTAGTCATGAAGTCCTTGTCTATGCCTATGTCCTGAATGATTTTGCCTAGGTTTTCTTCTAGGGTTTTTATGGTGTTAGATCTTATGTTTAAGTCTTTAATCCATCTGGAGTTAATTTTAGTGTAAGGCATCAGGAAGTGGTCCACTTTCTGCTTTCTGCACATGGCTAGCCAGTTTTCCCAACACCATTTATTAAACAGGAAATCCTTTCCCCATTGCTTGTTTTTGTCAGTTTTGTCAAAGATCGGATGGTTGTAGATATGTTGTGTTGCCTCTGGGGCCTCTGTGCTGTTCCATTGGTCTATAGCTCTCTTTTGGTACCAGTACCATGCTGTTTTGATTACTGTAGCCTTGTAGTATAGTTTGAAGTCTAGTAGTGTGATGCCACCCGTTTTGTTCTTTTTGCTTAGAATTGACTTGACTATGCAGGCTCTCTTTTGGTTTCATATGAAGTTTAAGGTGTTTGTTTTTTTCCAGTTCTGTGAAGAAGGTTATTGGTAGCTTGATGGGGATAGTGTGGAATTTATAAATTACTTTGGGCAGTATGGCCATTTTCATGATATTGATTCTTCCTAATCATGAACATGGAATGTTTCTCCATCTGTTTGTGTTCTCTCTTATTTTGTTGAGCAATGGTTTGTAGTTCTCCTTGAAGAGGTCCTTTACATTCTTTGTTAGTTGTATTCCTAGATATTTTATTCTCTTTGTAGCAATTGTGAATGGCAGTTCATTCTTGATTTGGCTCTCTTTAAGTCTGTTATTGGTATATAGGAATGCTTGTGATTTTTGCACCTTGATTTTGTATCCTGAGACTTTGCTGAAGTTGCTTATCAGTTTCAGGAGATTTTGGGCTGAGATCATAGGGTCTTCTAAATATACGATCATGTCATCTGCAAATGGAGACAATTTGACTTCCTCCTTACCTAATTGAATACCCTTTATTTTTTTTTTTTCTTGCATGATTGCTCTGGCTAGAACTTCCAGTACTATATTGAATAGGAGTGGTGAGAGAGGGCATCCTTGTCTAGTGCCAGATTTCAAAGGGAATGCTTCCTGTTTTTCCCCATTCAGTATGATATTGGCTGTGGGTTTGTTTTAAATAGTTTTTATTATTTTGAGATACGTTCTGTCAATACCTAGTTTATTGAGAGTTTTTAGCATAAGGGGCTGCTGAATTTTGTCAAAGGCCTTCTCTGCATCTATTGAGATAATCACATGTTTTCTGTCTTAACAAAATGGTTTTATCATTAATTTCAGGGTATAAAATTACAAAAATAAGACAAATATGTATCTTATTCTTGTAATATTTTGAATCTTTTGATAATCTTTCAATGCAGTAAAATGTACTTAGAATTGCTTCAGAAGTACATATAATTCACAATTATATTAGAACTGACATACACCAATTAAAATACAATGGAAAAACAGATTGTACCTTTTAATTTTTAAAATAAATACATCAAATAATAGTAATTCAAACATTCCATGATTAAACTAATAAGGAATTTTTTTTAGGAAAAGAAAGACAATCAGCATATGAATGTATTTTTTTTTTCTTTGTATTGTTAGGGCTTTGAAGAATGGATATGAAAATTTATCTACATATTTTTAATAAGTATTACATTTTTTATGGCAGTCTTCTAAATTTTTTTTTGTATTTTCTTCTAAATCAGTTAAAACTATAACCAAAATGTTCATAAATTGGTGCATCAAACATTTCAATTGTTTAAGCTTTAGTCAAATAACTTTTATATCTATCAATGATTGGTAACTGACAAGTTAAAATTAGGAATCTCAATTAGGATACAAGATTTAATTCTGATAGTTATGATTGTGCTTTGAGATATCTCAAATTATAGAAACAACCTATTGCTGGGGCTCTATTTTCTATTGGATAAATTCATATTCTTATTTGAAATAAAATTGCATTGTGAAAATTTGCAACTGTTGCCATATGTACATTTCTTGAATCATCAAAAGAATTAGAGACAGATTAATTTAAGGCCTTTGTGCTAAAAAGATATTCATCATAGGGTGTTATTTTTAATGTAGTAAAAAAGAGAGTAACTGAAAACAGTTTGTGTAAAACATTTATACATTTCATTATCAATTTATAAATTATGAATTTAGGCTCACTAGAAAGAGCATGCTTCTCAAAAAATGACAAAACTACAGGGAGAGAACAGTGATTGGCAGGGGTTAAAAGGAGGGAGAGTGTGACTACAAAGGACAAGCACAGAGCATTTCTGAGGTGAAATATCTCATCAGGCTCTAATTATATTGGTTGTTTCATGAATCTATAAATGTGTTAAAAATTCTTAGAAATGTACATCCAGAAAGTAAATATGTGTATGATTTTTAAAAACAAACTATCAGTCATTGCCTATGTGAAAAATCAATTGCTTCTATCAACAGTTTCAAATGTATGATCTATAAAATGAAATCAATTAGGACAGCATGGAGTGGCTGACAAGATGGCCAAATAGGAACAGCTCCAGTCTGCAGCTCCCAGGAGATCAGTGCAGAAGGCAGTTGATTTCTGCATTTCCAACTGAGGTACCTGGCTCATCTCATTGGGACTGGTTAGATGGTGGGTGCAGCCCACTGAGGGCAAGCAGAAGCAGGGTGGGGCGGTGCCTCACCCAGGAAGTGGAAGGGACCAGAAACTCCCTCCACTAGACAAGGGAAGCCATGAAGGATTGTGCCATGAGGAAGGGTGCATTCTAACCAGATACTACACTTTCCCCATGGTCTTCAGAATCTGCAGACCAGGAGATTCCCTCGGGTCCCTACACCACCAGGGCACTGGATTTAAAGCGCAAAACTGGGCAGCCATTTAGGGAGACACTGAGCTAGCTGCAGTTTTGTTGTTGTTGTTGTCATTGTTGTTTTCCATATCCCAGCAGTACCTGGAATGCCAGCAAGACAGAACTGTTCACTCCCCTGAAAAAAAAAAAAAGGCTGAAGCTGGGGAACCAAGTGTCTAGCTCAGTGGATCCTACCCCCATGGAACCCAGCAAGATAAGATCCACTGGCTTGAAATTCTGCCAGCACAGCAGTCTGAAGTTGACCTGCAATGTTTGAGCTTGGTGGGGAGAGGGGCATCCACCATTACTGAGGCTTGAGTATGAGGTTTGTCTCTCACAATGTAAACAAAGCCACTGCCTGGAAGTTTAAACTGGGTGGGCCCCACCACAGTGCCACAAAGCTGCTCTAGCCAGACTGCCTCTATAGGTTCCTCCTCTCTGGGCAGGACATCTCTGAAAGAAAGGCAGCAGCCCCATTCTGGGGCTTAAAGATAAAACTCCTATCTCCTTGGTACAGAGCACCTGGGGGAAGGGGCGGCTATGGGAACAGCTATAGCACACTTAAATATTCCCGCCTGCCAGCTATGAAGAGAGCAGCAGAGCACTCGAATTCTGCTAAAGGACATACTGCCTCCTGAAGTGGGTCCATAACCCCCATGCATCCTGAATGGGAGACATCATTTAGCAGGGATCAACAGTTACCTCATACAGAAGAGCTCGAGCTGGCATCTGGTGGGTGCCCCTCTGGGACAAACCTTCCAGAGGAAGGAACAGGCAACAATCTTTGCTGTTCTGCAGCCTACGCTGGTGATACCCAGGCAAACAGGTCTGGATTGGACCTCCAGCAAACTACAGTACATCTTCAGCAGAGGAGCCTGTTAGAAGGAAAACTAACAATCAGAAAATAGCATCAAAATGAACAAAAAAAATGTCTACACAGAAACCCCATCTGAAGGTCACCAACATCAAAGACCAAAGGTAGATAAATCCAGGAAGATGAGAAACTAACAGCAAAAAAGGCTGAAAATTCCAAAATTCAAAATGCTTTTTCTCCTACAAAGGGCCACAACTCCTCACCCACAGGGAACAAAACTGGAGTTTGATGAATTGACAGAAGTAGGCTTCAGAAGGTAGGTAATAGCAAATTCCTCCAGGCTAAAGGAGCATGCTCTAACCCAAAGCAAAGAAGCTAAGAACCTTGAAAACAGGTTAGATGAATTGGTAGCTAGAATAACCAGTTTAGAGAAGAACATAAATGAGTTGATGGAGCTGAAAACACAGCACAAGAACTTCCTGAAGCATACACAAGTATCAATAGCCGAATTGATCAAGCAGAAGAAAGGATATCAGAGATTGAAGATCAACTTAATGAAATTAAGTGTGAAGACAAGATTAGAGAAAAAATAATGAAAAGGAATGAACAAACCCTCCAGGAGATATAGAACTGTGTGAAAAGACCAAACCTACATTTGATTGGTGCACCTGAAAGTGATGGGGAGAATGGAACCAAGTTGTAAAACACACTTCAGGATATTATCCAGGACAAATTCCCCAATCTAACAAGACAGGCCAACATCCAAATTCAGAAAATACAGAGACCACCACAAAAATACCCCTTGAGTAAAGCAACCCCAATCTGATGATTCTGGTAATCATCAGATTCACCAAGGTTGAAATGAAGGAAAAAATCTTAAGGGCAGCCAAGGGAACAGGTCAGGTTACAAAGGAAAGGCCATCAGACTAACAGTGGTTCTCTCTGCAAAAACTCTACAAGCCAGAATAGAGTGGGGGGCCAATAGTCAACATTCATAAAGAAAAAAATTTTCAACCCAGAATTTCATATCCAGCCAAACTCAGCTTTATAAGTGAAAGAGAAATAAAATTCTTTACAGACAAGAAAATGCTGAAAGCTTTTGTCACCACCAGGTCTGCCTTACAAGAGGTCCTGATGGAAGCACTAAATATGGAAAGGAAAAGCCAGTGCCAGCCACTGCAAAAGCACACCAAATTGTAAAGTCTATTGACACTATGAAGAAACTGCATCAACTATCAAGCAAAATAAGCAGCTAGCATCATAATGACAGGATTCATTTCACAAATAACAATAGTAACATTAAATGGAAACAGGCTAAATGCCTTAATTAAAAGACACAGACTGGTAAATTGGATAAAAAGCCACATCCATTGGTGTACTGTATTCAGGAGACCCATCTCACATGCAAAGACACACACAGACTTAAAGGGATGGAGAATATTTACCAAGCAAATGGAAAGAAAAAAGAAGAAGGGATTGCAATCCTCGTCTCTCAGAATTAGTAAAAAACTACTTTAAATATCATATGGAACCAAAAAAGAGCCCATATAACGAAGACAATCCTAAGCAATGGAAACCATCATTCTCAGCAAACTGACACAAGAACAGAGAGCCAGACACTGCATGTTCTCACTCATAGGTGGGTGTTGAACATTAAGAACACATGGACTCAGGGAGAGGAGCATCATATACTGGGGGCAGTTGGGGGGAGGGTAAGGGAGAGACAGTGGTGGGTGGGGAGGGATAACATGGGAAGAAATGCCAGATGTAGTATGCACCTAAAGTTAAATAATTTTTTTAAAAAGCTAAAGTTAAATAATAAAAAAGAACAAAGCTGGAAGCATCACACTACCTGACTTCAAACTATACTACAAGGCTACAGTAATGAAAACAGCATGGCACTGGTGCCAAAACAGATAGACCAATGGTACAGAGCAGAAGCCTGAGAAGTAACACCACACATATACAACCATCTGATCTTTGGCACACCTGACAAAAGCAATGGGGAAAGAATTCCCAAATTCCTGATTTAATAAATCATGTCGAAAAAATAGGCTAGCCATATGCAGAAAGCTGAAACTAGATCCCTTCCTTACACATTATACAAAAAGTAAATCCAAATGGATTAAAGACTTAAACGTAAGACCTAAAACCATAGAAACCAGAGAAGAAAACCTAGCCAATACCATTCAGGATATAGGCATGGGCAAAGACTTCATGACCAAAACACCAAAAGCAATGGCAACAAAAGCCAAAATTGACAAATGGGATCTAATTAAACTATAGAGCTTCTGCCCAGATTAAAAAACAAAACAAAACAAAAAAAACCTATCATCAGAGTGTAGAGTCAACTTACAGAATGGGAAAAAATGTTTACAGAATGGGAGAAAACGTCTATTCATCTGACAAAGGGATAATATCCAGAATCTACAGGGAAGTTAAATTTACAAGGAAAAACAACCTCATCAAAAAGTAGGCAAAGGATATGAAGAGTCACTTCTCAAAAGAACGCATTCATGCGGTCAACAAACACATGAAAAAAAGATCATCATTAGAGAAATGCAAAGGAAAACCATAATGAGGTACCATCTCATGCCAATTAGAATGGTGATGATTAAAAAATCTGGAGACAACAGATGCTGGACAGGATGTGGAGAGAGAGGAACACTTTTACACTGTTGGTGGGAGTGTAAATTAGCGCAACCATTGTGGAAGACAGTGTGGCACTTCCTCAAGGATCTAGAAATAGAAATTCCATTTGGCCCAGCAATACCATTATTGGGTATATATCTAAATGATTATAAATCATTGTTATAAAGACACATGCACACGTATGTTCACTGTGGTACTGTTTACAGTATCAAAGACCTGGAACCAACGCAAATGCCCATGGATGATAGACTGGATAAAGAAAAATGTGGCACATATACACCATGGAATACTATGCAGCCATAAAAAAAGATGAGTTCATATCCTTTACAGGGACATGGATGAAACTGGAAACTATCATCTCAGCAAACTAACACAATAGAACAGAAAACTAAACACCACATATTCTCATAAGTGGGAGTGGAACAATGAGAACACATGGACACAGGGAGGGGAACATCACACACTGGGGCCTGTCAGTGGGTTGGAGAAGAGGGAAGGGATAGCATTAGAAGAAATATCTAATGTAGATGACGGGTTGATGAGTGCAGTACATCGCCATGGCACATGTATACCTATGTAACAAACCTGCATGTTTTGTACATGTATCCCAGAACTTAAAGTGTAATTTTTAAAAAGGAAAAATAAAAAAATAATAACTTATCAAAAACTTCCTAATACTAATGCTTTCTAGATTCTGGAGATAGATGCTAGAGACTAAAACAACCATGAAACCATTAAGTATACAAAGAAACACAGTAATTATTCTGCTTCTGTTGAATTTAATGCTCAGATAATCAAAGAATTTTAAGGTTTTCTTTAATATGCACATTATTTCTTAATTTTTAGAAAATTTACTTTTGAATTAGATTTTATTAGAATTAGCATGTCTGTCAACATATAAAACTCCATTTGTGGGTCAATAATACTTTAAAGCATGATTTTAATTATTCATGTTCTCTTTCACTCACAAATGCATCCCAGTTTTGATGACATATATCATTTTTCTACACACGCACCCAATTCTTTCATATCTCTTAGTCACTTTGTTAACAATATTCTCTATGTGAATCTTCTTTTTCTTTTGTTCATCTGACAAACGCCCATTCATCCTTTCTGGTTCAAGTCAGCTCTCAGCAATTAAGTGATTATTTTCTAAATCGGTAACTGAGTGTCCACAATACCTTGGTATATCTGGATTTAATTATTTATTATTCTGTGCAGTTGTCATGTATTTAATTTTATGATTTATTGGTGTGTGGCACCTTGTGGGACAGCTGTAGTGGAGGAATCTTGTCTTATTCATTTTCTCCTTTTGCCACTTTATGTACTGCTTGACAAATGTTAATTACTCAGCAGATATTTGTTTAATAAATACATTAAGTCCTATATAGTAAATATCAGAATATTTCATTTATTTCAATATAAGCATGAAATAAAGCATATAATTATGATTTATTTTACTCCAGGGAAAATGCAATTGCCCAATGATAAATTATATTTATAACCCCTGTTATAATATTTTTGTGAGGGTTGTTATAGAAAGCAGAATTCTGTATTTTGTATATCAGCTGCATCATACACAGGTAATATGATACCTATTTATTATACAAATATATAATACTCTATTACATAAAAATATGAGCCTGTGGTGTAAAACAAGTAAATCTTCCAGTGATATTTCATTAGTGAGCTTTGAAAATCAATGAACAAATAGAAAACACTAGGCCTTATATTTACATAATTTTCATTCCAAGAAAAATCAGTGCTGCACTGAGTGCCCAGAATTGCTCAAGGCTTGCAAAATTCCACTAAAATACAAGTAATTTTGTTGTTGGTATTGTGTTTCTATTGCTCTCTCACCAAGTTCATAGCAGCTTCATGGTTAAGAAAGACCCAAAACCACTCTTGGCTTTAAGGGGCATCCCAGCTGTCGAGATCTTTTTTTCTGGATTTTTTTTTTTTGCTGCCATGATTACTTTAAAGATGGTCAATGAGCAAAATTGATCCAGTGCTAAATCCCTTTGTATTTGTGAATGGTGTATTCTATGGATGTGAGACCTGGAACTGCTCATTACACTTGGGTTCCATGGAGGAAGTTGATGTAGCCAATGCATAGAAAAGGAAAGAAAAAAACTTAAGTCAGAGCCCTCATTTAACTATGACTGAAGTCTGAAATCTCTATGAAAAGTTCAGTCTTACTATGGTAAAGTGGAATTTTTCTTTGCTTGAACTGAAATAATCTCAATAGATTACTACTTAGTATTATTAAGAATTTCTTTGTGAGTTCTCCATTCTGAGAAGACACTTACTCTAATACCCAAGACTTGAATTACATGAGATTGACAGGGTGGAAGCCATACTTCCCAGAAGTGAGGGAATCATTCGGATTACCTACTTTTCAGCAAGAAGAGCTCATTAGCCCACAGCTAATTTACTATGTATTTGATGAAATGACTGTGTGGGGAACCATATGTCCAGTAAGTAGAAATGTTCTCCCTGAGAACCATCAATGCTGGCAATAATTAACACCATGCTATAAAAATATAAAGAATGAAGTCCATGTACCCTCATGTACTTCCCATCTCTTTTCACTCTCAGTCCAGATGTAATAGAAATAATAAGTTCAAATAATCTGAAGGTTTGTTAAACATATTTAAAGGAGTGTGGTATAAAATATAAGCAAATTAATCACTATTAAAGATTAAAACATTATACATTTTGAAAAAGGATCAGATTATATGAGATCTGTTTTAGATTAAATATACTATGTTCTTTACCTGTGCATGAATATAAATAACACAATTTCCCATGTAGTTAATAAATTCATTTTCACTTGCTTCCCATTTTGAAACTAAATGTCTGACAGCAGCAGCAATCTCTGGGGCTTTACAAGTGGCTCTTATTCCATGGGATAAACATTATCTTCTTGATTTCTGCTTTTGTATTTTCATTTGCTCTAGAGGTGAGATCTATTTCTGAAAGGCTGGGCAGACTTTTCTGAGTGCCGTCTTCTGGGCATTTTCAATTCTTGAGTTTAGAAAGGAAGATAAACATTCTCACAGTTTTGATCGCTAAGAAGAATTCGTCCAAACTCTCAAAAATAACCACAACATGAACATTTTAGGCAGGACTTTAATGTTTCTAGAAAATACATTCTCCTTGGACTCTGCTTTTTCTGGCAAGGCAAAGCTTTTGAATTTATCAAAATCTTTCTCAGCAGTGATGCTCGAAATTATGATTAGTGTTTTCTGTATTTGGGAGGTATATGTGTTGTTAACGTCTAGGGAGAAAATATCAAGTGAGAATGTTTTTGAAGAGGCAGACATACTTAATGACAAGAATGACAAAACTCAAGGTACATTTTATAAATAAACATTACAAAATTTGCTATGACTTTTAACAAATTCCTTGAATCTATTTAAATAACATGATTATATGATCTTCAAAATCAACCTTCAAATGTTTTCTAACTTTTACTAAATCTCACTTGTGCTTTTTGTATGTCTATCTTACAAAAACCGTTTCACCCATGGAAGAGATTAAATGTGCAACATACTTGGTGCTTCCTGGTTTGGAAATCAATTCAAAGAAATATCAGGTCTTGACATTTTACAATATTTGTGGCAAACCCATGAGGCCACACCAAAAGAAACTCACTTTTTTTTTTTTAATTTAATCTCAGAAAATCACTTTTAAAAGTGACTCATTTCATAAAATATAATATTACCTTCAACTTCCCTGGTTCTATGATACTGAATTTATTTTTGATTGATGTATCTACAGAAATGCTGGTCAGGCAAGAAAGTAGGGTTTTACGTTTTTATTCTATATGAAATTAAAACATGAGGAACACAACACATAGCATTTATTTTTCAAAATTCTAATTTTTTTTTGATGAGGGTGTATTTTTGGAGTCACTGAAGGCAGCTGAATTGGATAGGGTTGCCTAAATTCATCTGGGAATGTAGGATGTCTATGAACAATCAGTTAGCCTGCAAGAACTTTTTCTCTCTAAATGGCACCTCATAAGAAAAAAAAAAAAAAAAAGATGAAGGGGCTTCAGCTTACCTCCATTTTTGAATGCCAACTGCTTGACTTACATGAATGTATTTACTCCTCACAAGGAGTAATACTATTATTATTCCCATTTGGTGAGAAAACTCCTTCTTAATAGATTTACCCAAGTCCGCACCTGAAAGAGAGAGATTGGAATTCCAAAATTTTTCTTTTGCTTTTTTTCCATTTCTGTAAATTATTGGGGAACAGGTAGTGTTTGGTTACATAAGTTATTTAGGAGTGATTTGTGATATTTTGGTGCACCCATTTCCCGAGCAGTATATACTACACCCTATTTTTAGTCTTTTATTCACCACTTCCTTCCTCCCCTTTCCCCCTTAACTCCCAAAGTCCATGTGTCATGCTCATGCTTTTGCATCCTCATAGCTTAGCTCTCACTTATGAGTAAGAACATACAATGTTTGGTTTTCCATTTCTGAATTGCTTCACTTAAAATAATAGTCTACAATGTCATCCAGGTTGCTGCAAATGCTATTCTTTCCTTGCTATGGCTGAAAAGTATCCCATCATATATATGTGTATATATATATATCTATATATCCTATCATATATATGTATGTGTGTGTATATATATCTATGTATATGTATATACATCACATATATAGATGTATATACATCAATATATGTGTATATATAGATATAGATATATGTCTCACAGTTTCTTTATCCACTAGTTGATTGATAGGAATTTGGGTTGGTTCCACGTTTTTGCACATGCAAATTGTGCTGCTATAAACGTGTGTGCAAGTATCTTTTCCCTATAATCACATCACCTCCTTTACTTCATCTAAGGTAAACTAGATTACTAAAATGTAGTAAGTCTTTTCTTGCTCATAGTTTTCAAAAAGTCAAATTTCGGTTTTGTTGATCCTTTGTATGGATTTGTATATCTCAGTATTGTTCAATTGGGATCTCATTTTAGTTATTAATTTTCTTTTTCTACGTTTGGAGTTAGTTTGTTCTTTTTTCCTAGTTTGTCTAGCTGTGGTGTTAGATCGTTGATTTGAGATCTTTCTAACTTCTTGATGTAGGCATTTACTGCTGTCAGCATTCTTTTTAATACTGTTTTACTGCATCCCAGAGATTTTGGTGTGTTGTGTCTCTATTTTCATTTGTTTCAAGTAATTTTTTGAATTTCTGCCTAATTAGTTTGTTTATCCAAAAGATATTTAGAAACAAGTTGTTTTAATTTCCATGTAGTTGTATAGTTTCAAGACATCTTCTGGGTGTTGATTTCTATTTTTACTCTATTTTTATATGGTGTGAGAATATGGTTTTTTGGATTTCAATTTTTTTAATTTATTGAGGCTTTCTTTATGGCCAAGAATGTGATCAATCTTAGAGTATCTCCTGTGCACACAGAAGAATGTACATTCTGTGGTTGATAGGCACAGTGTTCTGTAGATATCTATTATGTGAAATTGGTCAGGTGTCTAATTTAATCCAGAATATCCTTGTAAGTGTTTTGCCTCAGTGTTCTCTCTAATACTGTCAGTGGCGTGTTGAAATTCACAACTATTATTGTGTGCAGTCACCTAAGTCTTTTTGTAGGCCTAACAACATTTGCTTTATGCATCTGGGTTCTGCATTTTGGGTGCATGTATATTTAGGATAGGTAAGTCTTCCTGTTGAATTGAATCATTTATCCTTATGTAATACCCTTCTTTGTCCTTTTTTACTGTTGTTCATTTAAAGTCTGTTTTATGCTATATTAGAATAGTGAACTCTACTGTCTTTTGATTTCTGTTCATATGACATATCTTTCTCCATCCCTTTACTTTGAGTCTATGGGTGTCATTACATGCGAGATAAGTATCTTGAAGACATCAGGTGGATGGATGTTGTTTTTTCATCCACTGTTCTACTCTATGCCTTTTAAATGGGGCATATAGACCATCTATATTAAAGGTTAGTATCGATATGTGTTGTTTCGATCCTGTTGTGAAGTTGTTAACTGATTGGTATGAGTAGTTGCTTTATAGGGTCTGTGTGCTCTGTACTTAAGTGTTTCTGTGGAGTAGATATCAAAACTGAGTAAGAAAAAAAAGGAGCAACCAAAAAATAGACTGAGTCCAGAGGGATTCATTGCCACACTCTACCAAAGTTATAAAGAGGCGGTGGTACCAATCCTTCTGAAAGTATTCCAAAAAATTGAGGCAGAGGACTCCTTTTAAACTTATTTTATGAAACTAACATCACCCTGATAGCAAAATCTGAGAGTAGCAATTATTAAGCAAAAGTAAAGCTTTCAACAAAGAGAGGTGACCTCAAAGCAAGGTTCCAGAAATGGGGCAGAGTTCTGAGTCTTTTATCTTGTAAGAGCATGGAAGTCTTCGGGGAGTTCTATAAAGACACAACAACAAAAAAAGAAAACTACAGGCCAATATCCCTGATGAATATAGATATAAACATTTTCAAGAAAATATTAGCAAATTGAGTCCAGCAGCACATCAATATTTTTTTTGAGATGTAGTTATATTCTTATTGCCCAGACTAAAGTACTCACCACAACCTCTGCCTCCCAGGTTTAAGCGAATCTTTTGCCTCAGACTCCTGAGTAGCTGGGATTATAGGCACCCACCACCATAGCTGGCTAATTTTGTATTTTTAGTAGAGATGGGGTTTCTCCATGTTGGTCAGGTTGGTCTCGAATTATCAACCGCAGGTGATCTCTTCTCCACTTAGCCTCCCAAACTGCTGGGATTACAGGCAGGAGCCACTGCTCCTGGCCCAAAAATTTAATTCACCATAACCAACTAGGCATTATTCCTGGGATGCAAGTTTGGTTAAACATATGCAAATCAATACATATGGTTCACCATATAAACAAAACTAAAAACAAAACTATAAGATTGTCTCAATAGAAGCAAAAATGATTTCAATAAAATACAACATTCCTTATGATTAACATCCCCAGCAAACTAGGCATTGAAGGAACATACCTCAAAATAATGAGCCATCTATGACAAACCCACAGCTAATATCATTATAAATAGGGAAAAGCTGAAAGCATTTCTCTTGAGTGGTGGACTAAGACTAGGATGTCCACTCTCACCGTTCCTATTCAACATACTACTGGAAGTGCTAGTGACAGCAATCAGGCAAGAAAAAGAATTAAAATATATTTGAATAGGAAAAGAAGTCCTATTATGTATTTTCATTGAAGATATGATTCTATACTTAGAAACCCCTAAAGTCTCTGTCAAAAGGCTTTTAAACAACTTCAGTAAAGTTTCAGGACACAAAAATCAAGTATAAAAATGAATAGACTTTCTGTACATCAAGAATGTTCAAGTAGAGAGCATAATCCACTTGTAACAGCCAATATAATTCATTTATAATAGCCATAAAATAGTAAAATACCTAGGAATATATCTAACCAAGAAGGTGAAAGTTCTCTAACAAGGAGGACTACAAAACACAATAAAAGAAATCATAGATGACAAAAACAAGTGGAAAACATTCCATACTTATAGATTGGAAGAATTAATATTGTTAAGATGGCCATATTTATCAAATTAATCAACTGATATAATGTTTTTCTATCAAACTTCCAATGTCACTTTTCAAAGATTAGAAAAAGAATCCTAAAATTTATATGTAAGAAAAGGAGTCTAAATAACCAAAACAATTATATGCAAAAAGAACAAAGCTGGAGGCACCACATTATCTGACTTCAAACTATACTGTAAAAATACAGTAACCAAAATAAAGCATGGTACTAATACAAAAACAGATGCACAGACTAATGCAACAGAATAGAGAACCTAGAAATAAAAATGCACAGCTACAATGATCTAATCTTTAATGAAGTCAAGAAAAATAAGCAATGGAAAAATGTCTCCCTGTTCAATAAATCGTGCTGGGATAACTGGCTAGTCACATACAGAAGAGTGAAACTAGACTCCTACCTTTCATCGTCTAAAAAATTAAAAAGATAGATTAAAATTTTAAATGTAAAACCTAAAAACATAAGAATCTTAGATGAAAATTTAGAAAACACCATTCTTGACATTGGTCTTAGGAAAAAATATGACTAAAAACGAAACCTCCAAAACAATTGTAACAAAAACAAAAATTGCCAAGTGGGACCTAATTAAAGAGCTTCTTTGTACAGCAAAAGAAACTATCAACAGTGTAAACAAGCAATCTACAGAATGGGAGAAAATATTTACAAACTATGCCCCTCACAAAGATCTAATAGTCAGAGTCTATAAGGAACTTAAACAATTTAATGAGCAAAAAAAAAAAAAAAATCATAACCGCATTTAAAACTGGACCCAAGTCATAGACACTTCTCAAAAGAAGACATACAAGCAGTCAACAAACATGAAAAAATGCTCCGCATAACTAATCATCAGATAAATGAAATCAAAACCACAATGAGATGACATCTTGGTGCACCCTGCTTCATCCCTGATTCAGCTAGGTCCTAGTTCTTATCCCACAACCAAGAAGAATAAGGCACACGAACACTGGAGAGTGAGTAGAGTAGCACTTATTAAACAAAAGGAAAGCACTCAGCAAAGAAAGAGGACCTGGTGCCAGAAGCAGTACTGAGGTCTGAATTCTGGGTATTTTATGTTCAAGAGCATGGAAGTCCTCTGTGGGTTCTGCCCAAAATGGAAGGGGTAAATTCTCTCCTAAGGGTGTTGCATGTGAACATGCCTGGGGTTGGCCAGAGAGACTCCATCTTAGTTATCGCCCGTGAGTGCCTGAATGAAACCTATGGTGGCAGGGGGTGGGGGGGACGGGGGGAAGGAGGGTGCTAAAACCCCCCTGATAATGTCACATTAATGACATTATAATGAGTTGGATCAAGTTAAGGAAATTTAGGTTGATTTATTCCCCCTGCACCTAAGTTAGGACAGTTCCTTCTGAACAATACCCTGTCGTAATGAAAAGTTCTTAACTACATTTCTTCTCATTAGCTACAGGGGCAGTGCAGGTGTGGTCATGTGAGTATTTTTCCACTCCCAAAACCCTCTCTATCTACCTAACCAGCCTCTAACTGCCTCCTCTCTCAATCTCACACCAGTCAGAAAGGCTATTACGAAAAAGTTAAAAATAATAGATGCTTCTGAGGCTGGAGAAAAGGAAATGCTCATACATTCTTGGTGGGAATGTAAATTAGTTCAGCCTTTATGAAAATTAGTTGGGAGATTTCTCAGTGAACTTAAAGCAACACTACCATTCAACCCAGTAATCACATTAGTGACTATATACCTAAAGGAAAAATAATCATTCTACTGAAAAGACACACACACTCATGTTCATCGCAACGTTATTCATAATAGCTGACATGGAATCAACCAAAGTACCCATACATGGTGGACTGGATTTAAAAAGTATATATAGCACATATAGCCAAGGAGTACAATGCAGCCATAAAAAAGAACTGAATCATGCACTTCACAGTAATGTGTGTAGATGCAGGCTGTTATTCTAAGCAAATTAATGCAGGAACAACAAACCAAATACCACATGTTCTCACTTATTAGAGGGAGCTAAATACCAGGTACACGTGACACAAAGATGGAAGCAATATACAATGGGTACTCCAAAAGCAGGGAGAGGGGAAGGGGTAAAAGGACTGAAAATGCATCTATTGGGTGCTATGCTCACTACCTGTGTGATGGGATCATCTGTAGTCTAAACCTCAACATCACACAGTATACTAACATAAAAATTTGCACTTGTACCCCTGAATCTATAATAAAAGTTGAAATTTTTACAAAGTATTTTCAATTTCAGTCTCAAAGACATATTTGAGGAAGGAGAGACAGACAAATGATTTGAAAATTCTAGGAATAAAGTGCTGGGAACTCAGGTGAAAAATGAATCCTCCTGCAGGTCTATTCCAAAGGTTAGGCATCATTTTTGTATAATATCAAATATTCGTACAATATATTGCTCAAATTTTTGCATGTGCACATGAAAAAAATATGTAGAGAGACCAATTATGGAGGTGCATTGCTGTTTGCAACAGAGTTAAAAGATGCAAGAACTTCGTTAAACAAATTTAGCAAGTAATAAGTTTTTTTTTTCTCCTTTAGCACAGTCACTGAGTTAGAGCTAAAAAGAACAAAACATACAATATGAACTTTTAACTACCAGTAAGACTTTACTAAACAGGTTCTGACTTTGTGATTTTTTTTTCCTCAAAGTATTTTGAAATAAGCTTCATTTGGAATACATCCTGAAAGCCAACTGGGTTGGAAAATTTTGACAATGTTCTTGTAATTTTTAATCTATTTTCTAAACCAATCACCAATCATGTCATATAAAAAACTGTTAAGAGCCACCCAGCGGCAAAATTTTATATTACTGCTGAAATATTCAGTGATTTCTTAGAAAATCAAATACCTCTAAATTTTAAAGGATTACATTAATGACTAAAAGGCAACATTACTAAACCTTTATTTCTCCCTTTAGAATATTTAGGAAACTGCAAATTGGTTACATTCGCTTTTGGAAAATGCCCTGCTATGCAGTAATCCAATCTCTTCAATTCAGCCCATTAAAAAGATTCAAAACTCAATATAATTTATTTGGGAATTTTCATTTTCAGTCATTGCCTTGTACTAGGTTCCAAAAATATTGGCTGTGTATGGCCTAGAGCAAATTTTACAAATGTAGAAATTTATTTCAGTCTTTACAACTTCAGCTACATGTACTTTCCATAAATTTTTTAGAATATTTTCTTTTTGTACTCTTCCACTCATAATCACCTGCTACTGGGTATTATTTTAGTAATTTCCATAATTTTCATTTATATTTTCACTCAAAACATAACATGAAATATTAATATAAATAAAAATGACAATAGCATATTCATCTTATATTTGATTGCATATATTATATCTTTATTCAACACACACACACACAGTTTTCTTCTGACAGCTCTTCAGGGCAAAAAATATTTAATTTCTTTTAGTTATACAGCTTAGAGGCATTCAATAAATATGGTTAAGTGACTTGAATTAAGCAGAATTCTGTTATCAGGAGGGCTACAAATAAAGGGGCAAATAAAATGATATAAAGAAGAGAGATCTCTTGGGAAAACACTTAAGCAACTTCAACTATATAGTGCCTTATAGCCGCATTGCAAAATATGGTAGTGGAAAAAACCACATTGGAAAAGATGGATTCCTTAACTTATGTTTTGAAGCTGATGCTTTGATTCAGTCTAGATATAATGTAAAGCCAGGAGTCATAAGAATCATGGCAGCCATTGTTAAGGTACCTTATTCTTTAAGGAAGTCAACTTTCTAAAATTAGACTCATATAATTAAATCAGACCAATAATAGGTTAAACTTGAGCTATGTTTAAATACACAATATTTATTGTGTTTGACTTAAAAATATCATAAGGATTTGACAATAAAAGAACTTTAATAGTAATTATATGTTAGTGGTACCATTATTAAAGGTTAAATGCAAAACTGCACTAGAAATTGACTTGTGAGAAGATTGTATGCTGAGCAAGTCTGCTTACCAAACTTCATGGAGCATTTAACATATTAATACATTTTGAATTAAGAATACTTTAAAAATATATTTTTCCCTCTGATATTCCCCATTTTTCTTAATTAATCAACGTTGTTACTGACATGGTGACTAACACTACATAATGCTGTATAATGCCACATAAGTTTTGGATTGTTTAATGGAAGTGAAAATAATGCTGAAGTATATTTTCAAGTACAAGAAAATGTTCAATGTATCTTGCAGCCAAGTGAATAAGAATGCTCAGACCGAAGCTGAGATTAAGTGTCTTGTGGTATTTTTGGACCTCTTTATAGGTCTCAAAGAACATTCAATAAATTATTTCAAAGTCAATGTCATTAAATTGCATGTAAAATACAATAATATAAAATTTTAAATTCATTATTGTTTTTAATAATCTCCTGTTAACAAAATAAAATGATTTTATGTAAGCATGCATGTTAAATATTTGGTTGTATTTAAATAATTAGTCCTCTAGTCTGAATGTTTGTGTTCCTCAAAATTCATATGCTAAAATATGAATCCCCAAGGTGATAGTATTTGAAAGTGGGGCCTTTGGGAAGTGATGAGATCATGAGGATAGGGCCCTTATAAAAGAGACCCCAGAGAGCTAACTGGTGCCTTCTATCATATGAGGACACAGGAAGAAGGTGCTGTTGACTGGGCATGGTGGTTCACTTCTATAATCCCAGAACTTTGGGAGGCCGTACAGGTGGCTAGCTTGAGCTCAGGAGTTTGAGACCAGCCTGGACAACATGGTAAAACCTTGTTTCTATCAAAAATACAAAACCTTAGCCAAGCATGGTAGCATGCATCTGTGGTCCCAGCTTGGAGGCTGAAGTAGGGAGGATTGTTGAGCTAAGGAGGTGAAGGTTGCAGTAAGATAACATGGTACCACTTCACTCCAGCCTAGGAGATAGAGTGAGACCCAATCTCAGAAAAAAAAAAAAAAAAAAAAAAAAAAAAAAAAGAAGGTGCTGTCTGTGAAACAGAAAGCGAGATCTTTCCAGGAAATGAATCTACTAGTGCCTTGATCTTTGACATCCCAGTCACCAGAGCTGAGAGAAATAAGTTTCTGTTGTTTATAAGCTAACCAGTTTATACCATTTTGTTATAATGGCCCAACTGTAGTATTACAGTAACTATTTTGTTACAAGTAGTAAATAAACTTCAATTAATTCAGTAAAACATGTATTATTTGGATTTTATTAACATGAAACAATTCACTATTTGGTTTTGTATTAAACAGATATTGTTGTTTTGTCTATCATTCATTTCCCTTTATTAATAAGCATCACCTATTTTTATCTGTAAATCTACCTGGCCTTCATTCAAAGTCCTTGTAGTCTGAATTAAACTCTACCTCCAAGAATGTCATACGGGCCAGGGCAAATCAATATAAGTATTCCTACCTCTGGCAAAAGAATTGCTTTCAAGTACAAATGTGTGACCTAATTCTGTCTAATAAAGATTCACTCTGGTAATTTGAACTGCTGAGAAAAGTGAATTCTTATTCTCAGAATTTTAAGTCAGTAAGCTATATTTTTAAGCCTGGAAATCCTAGTATCCATCTTGTTACCTTTTGAGTACTTTGCATGCAGCAGATACTAAAGAAATCTGAGATATAGAGTGAGAGATTCCCAATGATCTGGGTCCAGTACACCTGAAGCAGTGTTGTAGACATTGCCAGACCATTTCCCATTGTCTATTTCAGCTTTCTTTCATTGTATTCAAACCATGTCATTTTTGTGGAACTGACTGACTATAAACGAATTTTGAAGAATGGACTGTGATTGTCCCATGCCACCAAGTTTAATTATATTCCACAAGCCACAATGACTGGCTCACAGATGGATATTTGGCCCAGAATTAAATTAATCAATAGATAGCATCTTTTTGTTCACAGTGATTGACTCGTTATTAGAAAAATGTCATAATTTGATCCCAACATATTAGATTTTAGGAATTTGGATAAAATTTGTGGGAAAATAAGTTATTTCTTCCTCTTAGACATTCAGTGTATCAGTGTGAGGCTTGGATTTGCTTCAGGCATTTGGCCAGCACTATGAGCCTCAACTTCAGGATAAATCTGACATATGGCAATCAGAGAAAGAAAATCACACAGAAAGGAAGCCAGAACCCCAACAAATATGTTCCTCCCTACTAATGGATTTTTTAATTAAATGAACTAATAAACTGATAGGCTTCTTGAAATATCTTAAGTTGGGTTTTCTCCTTGAAATACCCAAAAGTATTCAAGTTGACATACTTGTTCTACTCCTGGGCTTTTAGGTTATATAAACCAAGTAATCTCCTTTATTTGTTTAAGGTAATTTAGACTGACTTTTGTCATTTGCAAGTGGGAAAACACAGAGTAATGCAAACAATTGTTTTGGGCTTCAGACATATGTATAAATCTTCTAACCAGGTCATTCATACACACAGACAGATGATGGATAGATACTAATTTTTAAGCATGGTGACATACTAGCTTTCTCTCATTTCTATTCTAAAAGAAAAGGGTTGTTTTCAAGCAATAGGTCATTCCTTAAAAGAAACAGCATGTCTGCACATACTTCAAAAATATGTTCTTAAAAGCACTATATTTTTAATTTTAATTTTAACAAGCTTTTAATTTGAAACCCTGAGAACTCATTTAATTAATTCTCAAGAAAAAAACATAAACATAGTTTTATATTAATCAGTAGAGACAAAGCACAATCCTTCCATGTCGAGACGTTATTTTATATATCAAGTACATGAGCTGCTCCTAGTTTCCAAGAATAATCCATCTACCTGAACTCAGGTTCCCATTTCCTTGTTCCTTCAGAGGAAATTTCTTCCAGTTGTCCCTCTTTCCAGTCTTCAACACAGCAACCAGATTTCTAAAACACAAATCAGATGATACATTCCTCTACTCAAAATGTTTTCATGTCTTCTCATGAGTATACTTTCTCATAAGAAGAGTATACCCCTTAAGCATGGCATTCAAGGGCCTTCCTTAACTGGCCCTGCTGACTTAACTATGCACTTTTACAACTCCCTATTCCCAATTACCAGATTTGTGTTTTAGAAATACTGAACCATAAACACGTTTCCAAACATGGCTTGTCCTTTCCAGCCTCCTTGCCTTTACAAGTGTTGTTCCCTTTGTCGTCTTTCAATGATGCAAAGAACTGAACCTATACATCCTTCCAGTCTTATCTCAAAAATTATCCTTTCAATGTAAATTTTCCAATGCTACCACCACACTTTGTATGTACCTTTATTATAGTATATATTAATGAGAAAATATTTATTTAACAGAAGCTATTAATCTATTTGACTGGCTAAAAAGATTAATCAAGTTCACAGATATTTTTTGTCTACATAGTATTTCTTGACATAATAAAATTGAAATGTTTTCAATTTTCAAGTCTCTCATTGTAATTTTCTTTAGTGCAGATTGATTTTAATGTATTTTTTTAGCTTTAAAGAACAGGAACAGGTCCAAAAATCTAGCATGTGATAATAAATTATTCTATGATAGAAAATGTTCCATACATTATAGATCTAACAAAATCAAAAGGATAATTAGAAAAAGAACAGATCAACAAAGCTAGCATGTCTGATTAAATGCCATTTTAATAAGAAATAAGTCCAGGCTATTTTACTTTTCTTGAGTCAGGTTAATAGTATGCATACTCAAGTGTAAAATTCTTACATTAAAAACATCCACCATAATAATGAGCAGACAAGCCATAGACTGAGATAAGAAGCAAATGATCCAATTAAAAAATGAGCAAAAAATCTGAACAGATACCTCAGCAAAAAAGATATGTACTTGTAAACAAGCATATAAAAAGATGTTCCATATCACATGGCATTAGGAAACCAGAGAATTGCAAATTAGAATAACAGTGAGACACTTCTTACCTATTAGAATATCCAAAACCCTTTGTTAGTTGTATTGCTAGGTATTTTACTCTCTTTGTAGCAATTGTGAATGGGAGTCTGCTCATGATTTGGCTCTCTGTTTGTCTGTTATTGGTGTATAGGAATGCTTGTGATTTTTACACACTGATTTTGTATCCTGAGACTCTGTTAAAGTTGCTTATCATCTTAAGGAGATTTGGGGCTGAGATGATGGTGTCTTCTAAATATACAATCATATCATCTGCAAAGAGGAAAAGAGGAAGTCAAATTGTCTCTAATTGAATACACTTCATTTCTTTTTGTTGCCTGATTGCTCTGGCTAGAACTTCCAATACTATGTTGAATAGGAATGATGAGAGAGGGTATCCTTGTCTAGTGCCAGTTTTCAAAGGAAATGCTTCCAGTTTTTGCCCATTTAGTGTGATATTGGCTATGGATTTGTCATAAATAGCTTTTATTATTTTGAGATACATTCCATCATTACCTAGTTTATTAAGAATATTTAGCATAAAGGGCTGCTGAATTTTGTTGAAGGCCTTCTCCGCATCTATAATCACGTGGTTTTTGTCTTTGGTTCTGTTTATGTGATGGATTATGTTTATAGATTTGCAGATGTTGAGCCAGACTTGCATCCATGGGATGAAGCTTACTGGATCATGAAGGATATGCATTTTGATGTGTGGTTGCATTTAGTTTGCCAGTATTTTATTAAAGATTTTTGCCTCAATGTTCATCATGGATATTGGCCTGAAATTTTTTAGTTGTGTCTCTGCCAGGTTTTCATATCAGGATGATGTTGGTCTCATAAAATGAGTTGGGGGGATTCCCTCTTTTTGTATTGTTTGGAATAGTTTCAGAAGGAATGATACCAGCTTCTCTTTGTACGTCTGGTAGAATTAGGCTGTGAACCCATCTGGACCTGGAGTTTTTTTGGTTGGTAGGCTATTAATTGCTGCCTCAACTTCAGACCTTGTTATTGGTCTATTTAGGGTTTCAACTTCTTCCTGGTTTAGTCTTGGAAGGGTGAAAGTGTCCAGGAATTTATCCATTTCTTCTAGATTTACTGGTTTATGCGCATACGTTGTTTGTAGTAATCTTTGATCATAGTTTGTATTTCTGTAGAATCGGTGGTGATATCCCTTTTATCATGTTTTTATTGCATCTATTCTTCTCTCTTTTCTATTAATCTGGATAGTGGTCTGTTTTGTTGATCTTTTCAAAAAAACCAGCTTCTGGATTTATTCATTATTTGAAGGGCTTTTTATGACTCTATCTCTTTCACTTCTGCTCTGATCTTAGTTATTTCTTGTCTTCTGCTAGATTCTGAATTTGTTTGATCTTGCTCCTCTAGTTCTTTTAATTTTGACTATAGGGTGTAGATTTTAGATCTTTTCTCACTTCTCATACGGGCATTGAGTGCTATAAATTTCTCTCTAGAAATTGCTTTAAATATGTCCCAGGTATTCTGGTACATTGTGTCTTCATTCTCATTGGTTTTGAAGAACATCTTTATTTCTGCCTTCATTTCATTATTCATTCAGTAGTCATTCAGGAGCAGGACATAAAGGATCTCTTCAAGGATAGCTATAAACCACTGCTCAAGGAAATAAGAAAAGATACAGACAGATGGAAAAACATTCTATGCTCATGGTTAGGAAGAATCAATATCATGAAAATGAGCACACTGCCAAAAGTAATTTATAGATTCAATGATATCCCCATCAAGCCACCATTGACCTTCTTCACAGGACTGGAAAAGATCACTTGAAACTTAATATGGAACCAGAAAAAGAGCCTGCATAGCCAATACATTCCTAAGCAAAAAGAACAAAGCTGGAGGCATCATGCTACCTGACTTCAAAATATATTACAAGGCTTCAATAATCAAAACAGCATGGTACTGATACCAAAACAGAGAGATAGACCAATGGAATAGAACAGAGGACTCAGAAGTAACACCAAACACCTACAACATATGATTTGACAAACCTGACAAAAACAAGCAATGGGGAAATGATTTCCTGTTTAATAAATGCTGTTGGGAAAACTCACTAGCCATGTGCAGAATGCTGAAACTGGACCCCTTCTTTACACCTTATACAAATACAATACCAATGGAACAGAACAGAGGCCTTGGAAGTAATGCCACACACCTACAACCATCTGATCTTTGACAAACCTGACAAAAACAAGCAATGGGGAAAGGATTCCCTGTTTAATAAATGATGCTGGGAAAACTGGCTAGCCATGTGCAAAAAACTGAAACTGGACCCGTTCTTTAAATCTTATACAAAAATTAACTCCAGATGGATTAAAGATTTAAACTAAGACCTAACACCATAAAAACCCTAGAAGAAAACCTAGGCAATAGCATTCAGGACATAGGCATAGGCAAGAACTTCCTGACTAAAACACCAAAAGCAATAGTAACAAAAGTCAAAATAGACAAATGGGATCTTATTAAACTTAAGAGCTTCAGCACAGCAAAAGAAATAATCATTAGAGTGAACTGGCAACCAACAGAATGGGAAAAATCTTGCAAGCTACCTATTTGACAAAGGGCTAATATCCAGAATCTACAAAGAACTAAAACAAATATACAAAAAAATTCAAAAAGTGGGCAAAAGATATGAACAGACACTTTCAAAAGAAGACATTTTTGTGGCCAACAAACATACGAAAAAATGCTTATCCTAAGTATCAGTATGGTTCATGCATGAAAAAAAAATGCTCATCATGAGTGGTCATTAGAGAAGTACAAATCAAAACCACACTGAGATACCATCTCATGCCAGTTAGAATGGTGATCGTTAAAAAATCTGGAGACAACAGATGGTGGAGAGGGTGTGGAGAAAAAGGAATGCATTTACACTGCTGGTTGGAACGTAAATTAGTTCAACCATTGTGGAAGACAGTGGGGCAATTCCTCAAGGATCTAAAAATAGGAAAACCATTTGACCCAGCAATCTCATTACTGGGTATATACCCAAAGGATTTTAAATCATTCTAATATAAAGACACATACACACTTATGTTCACTGAGGCACTGTTTACAATAGCAAAGACTTGGAAACAACCCAAATGCCCATCAAAGATAGACTGGATAAAGAAAATGTGGCACATATACACCATGGAATATTATGCAGCCATAAAAAAGGATGAGTTCATGTCTTTCGCAGGGACATGGATAAATCTGGAAACCATCATTCTCAGCAAACTGACACAAGAACAGAAAACCAAATACTGCATGTTCTCAATCATAAGTGGGTGTTGAACAATTAGAACACATGGAAACAGGGAGGAGAATATCACACACTGGGGTCTGGTGGAGGGCAGAGGGCTAAGGGAGGGATTGCAGGGGGTGGGGAGATTAGGGAGGGATAACATTAGGGGAAATACCTAATGTAGGTGATGGGGTGATGGAGGCAGCACACCACCATTGCATGTGTATACCTATGTAACAATCCTGCAAGATCTGGACATGTACCCCAGAACTTAAAGTAAAATAAGAATGATCCTTAATGGAAGCTACTAACTTTGAATGAGATTGATGTGTCAATGTAGGGTCATTCATTGTGAAAAATACACTAATCTGCTGCAGGATGTTAATAACGAAGAAGACTGTGCCTGTGTGGAGAAGCGAGTATATGGGAAATCTCTGTCATTTGTATTTATTTTTGCATTAACCTAAAGCTACTCTTTAAAAAGTGTATTTTTAAAAATTCAAATAGAATTTATGTTGAAGCTTACAAGTTTAGAAAGTGTATTTTTAAAAATTCAAATAGAATTTATGTTGAAGCTCACAAGTACCAGTAAATATAGGTAATAAAATCAGGCCCCATTTATACTTCTAAAAATCTAAAATTCCATAATTTTTGTTCAAATGAAAAATCACTGCAGAATTAATCTAAAAATAATGTTTGTGCAACCCATCAGTCCTCATATATCAGTATCAAACAATCATGGTTACATTTCTAAGCACATGCTTATGGAAATATACCACACAAAAATTATTTAGTATTAGTGACTACTATAACAGTTATAGAATGGCTGAGTTGTAAACTATATTGAGTAGTAATTAATCTATTGTCAAGAACTGTAAAGGATCTCAGATTTTATCCTTCTTGCAAGCTAACAAGTGATAAAGTTTTATGGATGCTGACACAAGACATAATACTCCTGGCATTTGTGAAGTATGAATTATTACACACAGCATTACCAGTATCTCCAGTAACGACATTCCTGTACTGTTTCCCTAAACCATAATTCCCAAAGAGCTGTATGAAGTAAGTCAGATGAAACTAACAGGCAGTATGTTGAGTTTGGGAGCAAAACTCTGAGCTTAGGACTTGAGTACTTGATAAAGAGTACTGAGCATGTTTGATGTTTGTTCTGGAGGAAGGCATTGCCTTTATTTTACTAGACAGTAATCATATTTGTGTATTGTTCCAGAAGGAGATCCTATCTGTATCTTCCAAGATGGTTTGCTATACAAACATTTTAGAAAAGATAGCAAGGATCAAAGGGCAGATATGTAGCAATGTGAGATATTCATGGAGAATTGTCCCCTAACTTCTGTAAACATCTGGATATTTTTTACTCTTTTAAAAATTAAACTACAGTGTGCCAACCAAAATTCAATTTCTATATCAGGCTATTAAAATAAAGTTTTAAGGAAGAGTGTTTCATTTATTTCTCTTTTTATGAGATTTAGTTTTATTTATCAGATACTTTTGACATTTCATTTGTCATTGAAATATAATTTCTGCATATCCAAGGGTTTGAGAATCACTGAAATTCACTTTAAATGTTAAACCACAGGGGCTGAAGGTACCTGATACTATTTACAATTAGAGATTCAGAACAGCTACACATGAACAAATGTTTAAGCACTCACAAAGGTGAAAAATGACTTTGATCTAAAATGAGTTATTTTTATTTTATTACACAACAGTGCAAAGTAGCCTCAAGGTGAACTTTGCATCTATTTGGAAAATTAGATTGTAGTGTCATTATGTCTCAATGTAACCTCATGAAATCTGAGAATATATTTTATTCTCTCAAACTGAACATATTAGCATTAGAATTTCCTACAAGGTGAAAGCTGAAAAGTTTATCATTGAGTCCAAATTCATGCTTTATTCTTAACAACTTCATTCTGTACAACAGAGTGAACTGAATATCACTGAGACAGAGTAAAATAAAATTACAAAAAATTTTCAAATAAAAACCCACCAAAATTGGTTTATATACCTTTTAGATGTTTCAGAATATCAGCACACTAAAATAATTGAGCTTTTAACCATATCAGAAATAAGTCATCTTGTGCAACTTATAGCAAAAACTGTAACCAGTTTGGGGGAAAGGAAAGACAAAACCAAAAAATGAATCCATTATAAGCAAAGGAAACTCTAACCTCCAAGAGAAATATCAAAAGAAAAATAGATACATTTTTTCCAGAAGTAACACTTTTTTCCTAAAACAATGGATTACTTTTAAAAATAGGGATTCCAGATAAAGGAACAGGCTCTTCAAATCATAAAATATGACTTCAATTGGACAACAATATAGTTTTTGATAATTGGACATTATTGAAACCATGGTACGTCTTAGCTATAGTAGCAAATAACAAGAAAATGGGGTTTTTGATTTTTATCCAAATGTCTACAGTCACAAAGAGAAAAAACTTAAAATACAGCACTGTCTCAAGGAATTTATAATTTGCTTTTGAAATATCAGCATGTATATAAGAAAAAAAAAAGCCAACAATACAATGCTGGTTAACTCACTTTTCTTCTTTCCTTGAAATTATACTTTTCTACTTCAGTGTATTGATGTATGTACTTGCCTGTGATGGTTAATACTGAGTGTCAGCTTGATTGGATTGAAGGATGCAAAGCATTGATGCTAGGTGTGTCTTTGTGGGTTTTGCCAAAGGAGATTAACATTTGATTCAATGGGCTGAGAAAGGCAGACCCACCCTTAATCTCGGTTGGCACCATCTCATCAGCTGCCAGCACAACCAGGATATAAAGCAGGCATTAAAACATGGCAAGGCTACACTGGCTTAGCCTCCCAGCCTACATCTTTCTCCTGTGCTGGATGCTTCTGCCTTCAAACATTGGACTCCAAGTTCTTCAGCTTTGGGACTAAAACTGGCTTCCTTGCTCTTCAGTTTGCAGATGGCCTATTGTGGGACCTTGTGATCATGTGAGTTAATACTACTTAATAAACTTCCTTTTCAAGTTCTTAATAACTTACAAAGAGACTTAGACTCCCACACAATAATAGTGGGAGATTTTAACACCCTATTGTCAATATTAGACAGATCAACCAGACAGAAAATTAACAAGGATATCCAGGACTTGAACTCAGACCTGGAACAAACAAACCTAATAGACATTTACAGAACTCTCCACCCCAAGTCCACAGAATATACATTCTTCTCAGCACCACATCACACCTACTCTAAAACTGACCACATAACTGGAAGCAAATCACTCCTCAGCAAATGCGAAAGAACGGAAATCATAACAAACAGTCTCTCAGACCACAGTGCAATCAAGTTAGAACTCAGAATTCAGAAACTAACTTGGAACCGCACAGCCTTATGGAAACCGAAGAACTTGCTCTTGAATGTTGAATGGATAAACAATGAAATGAAGGCAGAAATAAAGACATTCTTCGAAACCAACGAGAATGAAGACACAACATACCAGAATCTCTGGGGCACATTTAAAGCAGTCTCTAGAGGAAAACATATAGCAATGAGTGCACGCATGAGAAGAAAGGAGAGATCTAAAACTGACACCCTACCATCAAAATTGAAAGAGCTACAGGAGCAAGATCAAAAAAACTCAAAACCGAGCAGAAATAAAAAAAGACAGGAAATAACTAAGATCAGAGCAGAACTGAAGGAGATAGACACACAAAAAACCCTTCAAAAAATCAATAAATCCAGGAGCTGGTTTGTCAAAAAGATCAACAAAATAGACCACTAGCCACATTAATAAAAAAGAAAAGAGAGAATAACCAAATTAATGCAATAAAAAATGATAAAGAGGACATCACCACAAATTCCACAGAAATTCAAACCATCATCAGAGATTATTACAAACAACTCTATGCACATAAACTAGTAAACCTGGAAGAAATGGATAAATTCCTGGACACTTGCCTCCTCCCAAGCCTAAACCAGGAAGAAGTCGAAACACTGAATAGACCAATAACAAGGTCAGAAGTTGAGGCACCAATTCAGAGCCTACCACCCAAAAAAAGCCCAGATCCAGAAGGGTTCACAGCCGAATTCTACCAGCCTTACAAAGAGGAGCTGGTACCATTCCTTCTGAAACTATTCCAAATAATCCAAAAAGAGGGAATCCTTCCCAAATCATTTTATGAGGCCAACATCATCCTGATACCAAAACCTGGTAGAGACTCAACAAGAAAAGGAAAACTTCAGGCCAATATCCATGATGAATACAGATGCAAAAATCTTCAATAAAATACTGGCAAGCTAATTGCAACAGCACATCAAAAAGCTTATCCACCATAATCAAGTAGGCTTCATCCCAGGGATACCAGGCTGGTTCAACATACACAAGTCCATAAACGTAATTCACCACATAAACAGAACCAAAGACAAAAACCACATGATTATCTCAATTGATGCAGAGAAGGCCTTTGACAAAATTCAACAGCCCTTTATGCTAAAAACCCTCAATAAACTAGGTATTGATGGAACGTATCTCAAAATAATAAAAGCTATTTATGACAAACCAACAGTCAATATCATACTGAATGGGCAAAAACTTGAAGCATTCCCTTTGAAATCTGGCACTAGACAAGGATGCCCTCTCTCACCACTTCTATTCAATATAGTACTGGAAGTTCTAGCCAGAGCAATCAGGCAAGAAAAAGAAATAAAGGGTATTCAAATAGGAAAGGAGGAAGTCAAATTGTCTCTATTTGCAGATGACATGGTTGTATATCTAGAAGACCCCATCGTCTCAGCCCAAAGTCTCCTGAAACTGATAAGCAACTTCAGCAAAGTCTCAGGATACAAAATCAACGTGCAAAATTCACATGCATTCCTATACACAAATAACAGACTTAAAGAGAGCCAAATCAAGAATGAACTGCCATTCACAATTGCTACAAAGAGAATAAAATACCTAGGAATGTAACTAACAAGGAATGTAAAGGACCTCTTCAAGGAGAACTACAAACCACTGCTCAACAAAATAAGAGAGGACACAAACAGATGGAGAAACATTCCGTGTTCATGGTTAGGAAGAATCAATATCGTGAAAATGGCCATACTGCCCAAAGTAATTTACAGATTCAACGCTATCCCCATCAAGCTACCAAGGACCTTCTTCACAGAACTGGAAAAAACCCCTTAAACTTCATATGGAACCAAAAGACAGCCTGCATAGCCAAGTCAATTCTAAGCAAAAAGAACAAAGCAGGCGGCATCAGACTACCGGACTTCAAACTATACTACAAGACTGTAGTGATCAAAACAGCATGGTACTGGTACCAAAACAGAGATATAGACCAATGGAACAGAACAGAACCCCAGAGGCAACACAACATATCTACAACCATCCGATCTTTGACAAACCTGACAAAAACAAGCAATGGGGAAACGATTCCCTGTTTAATAAATGGTGTTGGGAAAACTGGCTAGCCATGTGCAGAAAGCAGAAACTGGACCCCTTCCTGACACCTTACACTAAAATTAACCCCAGATGGATTAAAGAATTAAACATAAGACCGAACACCGTAAAAACACTAGAAGAAAATCCAGGCAAAACCATTCAGGACAAAGGCGTAGGCAAGGACTTCATGACCAAAACACCAAAAGCATTGGCAACAAAAGCCAAAATAGACAAATGGGACCTAATCAAACTCCACAGCTTCTGCACAGCAAAAGAAACAGTCATTAGAGTGAATCGGCAATCAACAGAATGGGAAAAAATTTTTGTAGTTTACCCATCTGACAAAGGGCTGATATCCAGAATTTACAAAGAACTAAAACAGATGTACAAGAAAAACACAAACAAGCCCATTCAAAAGTGGGCAAAGGATATGAACAGACACTTTACAAAAGAAGACATACATGAGGCCAACAAACATATGAAAAAATGCTCATCATCACTGGTCATGAGAAATGCAAATCAAAACTACATTGAGATACCATCTCATCCCAGTTAGAATGGTGTTCATTAAAAAATCTGGAGACAACAGATGCTGGAGAGGATGTGGAGAAATAGGAACACTTTTACACTGTTGGTGGGAATGTAAATTAGTTCAACCATTGTGGAAGACAGTGCAGCGATTTCTTAAGGACCTAAAAATAGAAATTCCATTTGACCCAGCAATCCCATTACTGGGTATATATCCAAAGGATTATAAATCGTTCTACTATAAGGACACATGCACACGAATGTTCATTGCAGCACCGTTTACAACAGCAAAGACCTGGAACCAACCCAAATGCCCATCAATGATAGACTGGACAGGGAAAATGTGGCACATATATACCATGGAATATTACACAGCCATCAAAAACGATGAGTTCATGTCCTTCGTAGGGACATGTATGAACCTGGAAGCCATCATTCTCAGCTAACTGACACAGGAGCAGAAAATCTAACACCGCATGTTCTCACTCATAGGTGGATGTTGAACAATAAGAGCACATGGACACAGGGAGGGGAGCACTACACTCTGGGGTCTGTTGGAAGGAAATAGGGGAGGGACAGTGGGGGTGGGAAGTTGGGGGGGAATGGCATGGGGAGAAATGCCAGGTATAGGTGAGGGGGAGGAAGGCAGCAAATCACACTGCTACGTGTATACCTATGCAATTATCTTGCATGTTCTTCACATGTACCCCAAAACCTAAAATGCAATAAAAAAATAAAAAATAAACTTCTCTTCTCTTTATGTATATACATATTTATCCTATTATTTCTATCCCTCTAGAGAACCCTAATCCACTGTCCCTATTACTAAACCATAAGCTTTTTTTTCCTTAATGTAGATGGCTCCTTTTTAAGTGTTCAGGGTAGGAATCACATAAGTGTATTAGCTTATGTAAGTAATGGAAGCCGAATCACTTGAATCCCTTAGTCTTACCTTGTCAGAATCAGACTTATCATCCAAACCTTCCTAATTATATGAAGAACCCATGATTAGCTTAAGAACTAAGTTAAACTAATTTAAGTTGGGTTTATGCTACTTGCAACTAAAAGTGTATTAGTACAATTAGAATCTGGTATAGTAATTTTTACATGTTTACCACGTATCAAAAAGTGAATCATCATCACTTGTATGCAAGTATAATTAATTATGTATCTCTCTTCCAAAATCCACATACAGTAAAATTATACCAGTATCTTGAAATCAGCCATGGTGTGATATTTACACCACAGAAAGTGGTAAATGCTTCAAACTAGGCCCTTCTCACCTTTTCCTGACAATCATTTATTCAATATTTACAAAAACACCAAGGGATATAATCAACAGAATCATGCCTCCCAGGTGGATTCATTTAGCTTTATCATCCAGCATGTAGCTTTTAAAAATTGAAGATCTACTAATAATGCTAATTTTCCTCATCTGGAGATATTTTAAAACTCTTTGGCTTTAATTATAAATTATATTTATGCAAGTAAACCCTAAAACCAAATTTGACTTGATGGGAAAATATTCAGAATAATTTATGAAGTTACAATTTCAAGCAACTTTGTGTACACTGGAATGAAGCAGGGCTTCTGGGGATCTTAATAAAGATAAAGCACTTATTTGGCTTTTACTACCAAGGAGACCAGCAGCTGTTATTACTAATAATACTTATCTAATTTTAATTACCCTCTTCTTAATCAGTTTCACCTATGATTATATATTTTACTCGGCTTGTGAACTTTTCTCTGCATCTTCTCTTCACATTTTTAAATCTCTTTGTGTTAGAAGTTTTTGTTTTTTTCACTCTCCATGGCTCAATAATATCTCAAAGCCACTCTACTTTTGCTTCTCTGTTTGAACATGTTTATGTTTCTAAGAAGGGCTTGAGTTAATGTTGTTTTTTGCTTATCTCTAATGATATCTGAAAATACCAAAATCTGAATAATAATTGTAATTTTAATGACACTTTATAAATACACAGTAAGAAATATTCTATCTTGGCCAGGTATGGTGTCTCATGCCTGTAATCCCAGCACTTTGGAAGGCCAAGGCAGGCAGATCACTTGAAGTCAGGAGTTTGAGACCAGGCTGGGCAACAGGGTGAAACCCGTCTCAACTAAGCATACCAAAAATTAGCTGAGCATGTAGCAGGCACCTGTAATCCCAGCTACTCAGGAGGGATGGCCAAGATAATTGCTTGAACTGCGGAGACAGAGGTTGCAGTAAGCCAAGATTGTGCCATTGCACTCTAAGCTAGGCAATGGGAACAAAAACTGTCTCAAAAAAAAAGAAAAAAGAAAAGAAAAGAAAAAAGAAGAGAAAATAAATATTCTATCTCAATAAATAAAATTATTTCAATTGCATTTACTATGCCATTATGTGCTTGCCTCTATGTTAAGCACAGGCAAACTAAAAAGCAATGCTTGCTGTCTTTTTCTAAAGAAAAATAATACAGATTCATAAATGTGCTGTTAAAATACTGTCTGAGAAGAGCTTTCTGGTAGTATGTACACAGTGCACCTAAGAGAAAGCACAACAAATCAGGAATTAAGAAGGTCAGTTGGGGGGAAATGGCGGAGGGATGGTGGGGGTGGGGAGCTGGGGAGAGATAGCAAGGGGAGAAATGCCAGATGTAGGTGATAGGGAGGAAGGCAGCAAATCACACTGCCACGTGTGTACCTGTGCAACAATTTTGCATGTTCTTCATATGTACCCCAAAACCTAAAATGCAATAAAATAAATAAATGGAAAAAAAAAAGAAGTCAGGAAAGATTTAAGGAAATACTGCTGATGTCTTAGCTGAAATACGATGAAGAAGGAGCTATCCAAGAAAAGGATGTAATGTGAAGAAAAAAAAATGTCCTATGTAGAGAGATGATCATATGCAAATGCATCAAGTTTAGACAATGGCTAAACTTGAGTAATGTATGTGTGAGGACTGGTAAGGACAAGGCAGCAGACAAAGATTTGTGATCTGTGTGATCTGGAAAATTCCTTTTTATCTTACTTAGTCTTTTCTATGCCATTTACCTATCCACAAGCAACTAAATCACCCAAGGATTGATTTTTCCATTTATTGATGATTTGCCTTGGGCCCTTTTCTTTTTACTATCCCTCTGAATATTTATTCATGAATTATTCTCTCTCCCTCTCCCCCATCTTTCTGCATACAACTGCCACCTTTTCTCTCTTGCAACACCTCACTGTTAATACATAATTTCTCATCATTGCCAGGGCAGAACAGTACGGCTTGATCTAGACTTAAAATGTGTTTCAAATAATCTTACATTTTTATTATATATTATTATTTACCTGTGCATAGTTTACCTAGGAAAATTTAATTCTAAAGTCTAGAACATCACACATCACGGGAGGCAACCATTTTTCCACTTTGCCTATAAAAGTTTGGAAAACAAATTGACAGTCACTGTTACATGAATATGTAATGCATGCCTTTAGTGGGCAACGTTGGATCAGTTTCTCCAAGCAGGTCTACCTTATCCAGAGAATTGCCCTCAGTTGAACAGAAGTCTGCTCCCCAAGAGTTTATGCTATTATGCCTAATAGCCAGCACTCAATGGTTGACTGATGACTGATGTGGAGTTAGAAAAGGCAGGGCCTCTTCCTCAGATGGCACTAATTTGAGATGCGATTTCTACCCCAGAACACAACATTGTTTAATCTTGTACTACTGTCCTTTTCCTCATTCCCTTTCTCTTGAGAGTTCTCAGTAAATCCTTTCACAGGATCCTCTTACTTCGCCTCTGCTGCTAGAAAACTTGACTGGAGACAGGTTTTCTACACAGGTTTTCTACCTACACTTTCTCTTAAAATGTAGGGCCAGAAGTTTGAAAATTTGACATCCCAAGACCCTACATGCTGATGTCAAAAGAGCACCAACACAGCAGGCATCAGGACATCAGATGCATTCTTATAATCATAGAGAAGGCAAATAATATTTGAAAAATATGGAGTCTTTAAAAAATGAACACAAATGAGGATTTTAGTGTGTCTTCTTCTTCTATGCCTACTTTATGAAAACTCTGATGTATTCCAGTGTGACATTGTGAGCTACGGATCCTGTGGTATAATCTATTCCCCTCTGCTAAGACTTAGTTAGCATGTGACAGAATATTCCAGAAAGACTTTAAAAAGTTCTGTGCAAAACCTGGCCACACTGAGAAAACTACCTTAACTTTCAGCCAGAGGTTTGGACTTGCCTTATACTTGTGGGTTTTGTTTTAAAATTTTCCTACTTTTTATGATATCATGTCAATCCCTACTCAGCCAATTAAGACACCCCAAACACCTACTTTGTGAGATACTGTGTAGATTCAGTTTTCTTATGTTTTAGATATATTAGCTTTTCTAAGCTGCTCTTCTACTTCACCCACTACTTCTGCTCCCAAAAGATATGGCTTTGAGATTTTACTGTTAGTGAACTTCTCACAAAGGAAGTTAGAAAATGTTAAACATTTAAATTTCCAAATTATTTTTCACATACTTTAGGATAGTAAGTTTGGATTTACCTCAAACCTACATATTTTGTAAGTTTTCTATACTAATAAGCTCTCTCCAATAGAACTTTATGAGATGATGGAGATTTCTATGTATGTTAAATATGATGACATGTAGCATAGCCACCCATAGCTATTAAATATTTAAAATGTGGCTAAAAACTACATTTCAAATTCTATTTTTAAAGAACTTCATGTGAGTAGTGGCTATTGTCCTGAATAGGACAGCTACAGATTTTCAAATAAACACATTAGAGAAAAATGTACAAATTGGTTCAGGTACTACTATTCTGTTTATTTTGCCAATTTTTTCAATTAATTCAGACTGAAGTTTAAAATATCTCTTCAGTACTACTATTGCAAGAATATTTCTTCTGCATTCTTTTAATATATATAAACATGTAACATATAATACCGTGTGGTAGGTAGAAATCATAAAGAATGAAGGTTGAGGGTATGTGTCAGAAATCTATGCTTCATTTTCCTCTGTTATCTTTTATAATTCATTGCCAGTCCTTAAACTTCTAATTCTGTTTATCAGGTGCTCAGATAAATTCATTTTCCTCTCACCAACTTTGCTCTGTGTCTTACATTCCAAAACTACTAACATTACCAGTTTGGTCCCCAATGTCATGAAGTATGAGCAGGAATTTGTCAGGTAATGAAGGAGAAAAGAGAGTTGTTTCAGCCAGAGACAGCAGAACATGGGATGAATGATGGAGGAAAATATTGACATATTTTATGCAAAAACAAGGTTGTTTTCTGTCACCGAGGCTGGAGTACAGTAGTACCACCTCAGCTCACGGCAACCTCCACCTCCCAGCCTCTAGCAATCCTTCCACCTCAGCCTCCCAAGTAGCTAGGACTACAGGCATACACCACCATGCCTGACTACTAATTTTTGCATATTTTGTAGAGACAGCATTTCACCATGTTGCTCAAGCTGATCTCGAACTCCCAGGCTCAAGTGATCTGGCCACCTAAGCCTCTCAAAGTGCTGCAATTACAGGTATGAGCTACCATGCCTGGTCTTAGAGTATAACCTTAAAAAAAAAAAGGTTACCGACTATAGACGACAATAAGAGAAAAAAGTCTGAGGACAATATCATATTATCATATAGGCAATAATACTGATATTCACTAGGGAAATGGCATCAGACATGGAGTGAATACATTTAAGATATATTTAAGAATTAGGCTAAAAGAACTTGAAGGCTGGTTAAATTAGAGCAATTAAGTAACAGGAAGAATTAGTAATATAAACAGTCTCTGTCATGAGCAGCTGGATGAATTAGGATGACTTTTACTGTGATAAGAGCATAAATAGAGGAAAAGAGTTTCCCAGCGTAGTGACACTTTATTCCCCTAAACCTGTGACCTGACTATGGTGTTATTTATCAAATATAACAGCTATTTATTTAATAGTTAACTATTTATATCTATTAGCAATGGGTTAGAAAAATGATAGAATACAACAAAATGACAGAATGTATGTGATTACTTGATGCCAATGATTATATTACATACGACTGTAATTTACCTTCTAAGGAACTCTTCCTGGCTGGCTTTGAGGAAAAAGACTACTGTGTTGGGAGCTGTGACACATCAAGGAGCTGAGAGAACCCTTCAACCATTAGAGAAAAACTGAGACCTTCAGCCGGGCAGCCTTTTAGGTACTAAATGCTGCTAAAAACCACAACATGAATGTGAGAGTAGGTCCATCACCAGCTGAGCCTCAGATGAGACTGTAGCCCTGGTCAGTATCTTAGCTGCAGCTCTTTGAGACCCTAAAGCAGAGGACTTAGTTAAGCCATGCCCAAACTTCTGACCTACAGGAACTATGAGATTTTTAAAAATGTGTTGTTTTAAGCCTCAATGTTGTATGTAGTTGTAAGTAATGTTGTTATGTGGCAATCTTTAATTAACACTTCCCCCCACAAAGAAGAAAAAAACTAGACATCCTCTCTGCATGCAGTCCTAAATGAAAGAAGTAACATTTTTTTTTTTTTAAGATATTCCCAGCAGTATTATTCAGGCTAGTTTAGATCAAGTGCCATTATTGAATCATTCACATTGCACTCTGATTTGCAAGATTGGGTCATATATAAATGCCAAGTGTAATGAATACTGACAATATTGGAGGGCCATTTCCAGAAAGAAAAATAATAGCTGGATATGAGAGAGTGGAAGGAATTCTTACAAAAACTTATTTCTACCATTAACACTCCTGCATCACAGCATGAATCTTGCTTTCTATTCAAAAGTGATCCAAACTAACGTAAGTGGTTGTGGCAGTTAAATCTAACTTACATTTTGAAAACAATTAAACATAAATATTTTGGAGGTCATAATAACATACACACAAAAAAACCCAGAATGTTATTAAAACCAGATGTTTACTCTAGATCCCATTGCTTATTACACAGAAAGCCAATCACCGTGATGAGTATTGACAAGGAAGAAGACTTTATTAGGTTGCTGCAGCAGAGATGGGAGGTCAGTGTCAAATCCATTTTTTTTAGCTAGTAAAAATTATGTGTTTATATGACAGGGAAGAAATGTATCCATGTTTGGGGTAACAGAAATTGGGGGATGGGTAAGAAAGAGGAGTTAGTCAACAGGAAGCAGGTGGTCAAATAGCCAATCATAATGGTTGAGTGGTCTGGCATCTAATTTTCCAGACGCAGTGATCTGATAAATTCCAGTCCCTTGATACTATCTGGGAGGCCTGATGGTTGTTTTCTTGAGAAAGGAAACTAGAGTTAAGAAAAATGTAACTTTCTCAAGTTTTAAGACTTGGGGGCGGAGGGGTCAATTTCTATATTTACTTAAAGCAACCATAAATACCAGTTCTATGGGACAATTAGGCTGTATTCATATCCTTGAAAAGTATTCACTGATATGTAACCATGAAATACAAACATGTTACCAAAGATGAAAAATAAAAATAAAATTTTGAGCTTTATAAATTTAATATAGTTGTGTAAAAGCTATAAAATTGGGAAGTGAGGAAGATGGCCGAAAGGAAAGCTTCTCTGGAGTTCAGCTACCACTGAGAGAGACAGAACCAGAGTAACATCCACGTCTCTGAGCAATGTATCAGTTTTGTTTTAAAGGGACTGGTTGAACAGCGAGATAAACCCAAAAAAAGGCAGTGAAAGCAGCTCAATGGGGTCCAGCAAGGCAAGGTGGGGCACCACCCCACCTGGAAAGTATATCAGGCACTGAGGTTCAGCGGGGCATCACCTCCTCAGTTCTCTGAATCAGATACAGCAATTCACTTCCAGACTTTGGCAGCACACAGACCAGGAAAACACTGCCTTGCTGAGAACCGCCTGGAGTCACAGATCCAGGCAACAGCCCTGGCCAGCAGTCCTGGCCAGACCAGTGCCTTGTCAGCACAGACCAGGGTGGAGATGTGGACTAATACTGAGAAAGCTTGTGAAAAGGAGCTGCCCGTCCCACAGAAGGGAGTGAAAAAAAAAAAAAAGCGGGGAGTGGGATATGACCAGACAGGCCCCCTCCCCAACAAGATCCAGCAACCAGAGTCCCTCTCCTGGGAGAGTTTCACAGTTAACACATCCTCCATCGGGGAGCAGCAGGCTTGGCAGAGGGAAAGAGCCCACCATTGGGAAGGCAGGGCTAACCCCACCAGTACAGAAGCAAGGTGAAGAATAAACAGCAGCCCGGCTGAGACCAAGGCAGCCCAGCAGTGCCTCCACAGTCAGACAATGGATAGACTGTCTCAGGTGGCACACTGACACCTGTGTTTGGGGGGAAAAAAAAAAGCCTCATACAGGAGAAATAACCACAACTTTAACATAAAGGATGTCCACTCAGAGAAGATGGGAAGAAACCAGAGCAAAAAGGAAGAAAACATCAAGGTCCAGAATGCCTCTCCTCCCCAGAGAGAGCACAACAACTCACCAGCATGGCAACAAAACAGGTCAGAAAATGATTTTGACAAGCTGACAGAAGCAGGCTTCAGAAGATGGATAATAACAACCTTCTCTGAGCTAAAAGAACATATTTTAACCCAATGCAAAGAAACTAAGAACCTTGAAAAAAGATTAGATAAAATGCTAACTAAAATAACCAGCCTAGAGAAGAACATAAACGACTTGATTGAGCTGAAAAACACAGCACAAGAACTTCGTAAAGCATACACAAGTTTCAATAGCCAAATCAATCAAGCAGAAGAGAAGATATCAGAGATCAAAGATCAACTAAATGAAATAAAAAGAGAAGGAAAGAAAAGAGAAAAAAGAATGAAAATAAATGAACAAAGCCTCCAAGAAATATGGGATTATGTGAAAAGACCTAATCTATGCTTGATCAGTGTACCTGGAGAGGATGGGGAAAATGAATCCAAGCTGGAAAACACTCTTCAAAATATTATCCAGGAAAACTTCCCCAACTTAGCAAAGCAGGCCAACATTCAAATACAGGAAATACAAAGAATACCATAAAGACACTCCTCAAGAATAGCAACCCCAAGGCACATAATCATCAGATTTACCAGGGTTGAAATAAAGGAAAAAATGCTAAGGGCATCCAGAGAGAAAGGTTGGGTCACCCACAAAGGAAAGCCAATCAGACTCACAGCAGATCACTTGGCATAAACTGTACAAGCCAAAAAAGAGTGGTGGCCAATATTCAACATCCCTAAAGAAAAGAACTTTCAATCTAAAATATCATATCCAACCAAACTAAGCTTCATAAGTGAAGGATAAATAAAATCCTTTATAGACAAGGAGTTACTGAGATATTTCATCACCACCAGACCTGTGCTACAAGAGCTCCTGTAGGAAGCACTAAACATGGAAAGGAACAATCAGTACCAGATACTGCAAAACCGAAACAAATAGTAAAGACAGCAACACAAGGAGGAAACTGCATCAACCAATGGACAAAACAAACAACCAGTAACAAAATGGCAGGATCAAATTCACCTATAACAATATTAATGTTAAATGTAAATGGCCTAAATGCCCAATCAAATGACACAGACTGGCAAACTGGGAAAAAGTCAAAATCCATCAGTGTGCTGTATTCAGGAGACCCATCTCACATGCAAAGACACAAACAGACTCAAAATAAAGGGATGGAAGAAGATCTACCAAGCAAATGGAAAGAAAAAAAAAAAAAAGCAGGGGTTGAAATTTTAGTCTCTGATAAAACTGACTTTAAACCAACAAATATCAGAAGAGACAAAGAAGGACACTTCATAATGGTGAAAGGAACAATACAACAAGAAGAGCTAAGTATCCTAAATACATATGCACCCAATACAAGATCACCCAGATACATAAGCAAGTTCTTAATGACCTACAAAGAGACTTAGACTCCCACATAGTGATAGTGGGAGACTTTAACACTCCACTGTCAACATTAGGCAGATCAACGAGACAGAAAATCAACAAGGATATCCAGGACTTGAACATAGAACTGGAACAAGCAGACCTAATAGACATCTACAGAACTCTCCATCCCACAGCCAAAGAATATACAGTCTTCTCAGCACCACATCACACTTACTCTAAAATTGACCAGGTAATTGGAAGCAAATCACTCTTCAGCAAATGCAAATAATAATAATAACAAATAGTCTCTCACACCACAGTGCAATCAAATTAGATGTCAGCATTAAGAAACTAACTCAAAACCACACAACTTCATGGAAACTGAACAACTGGCTCCTGAATGTTGATGGGATAAACAATGAAATGAAAGCAGAAATAAAGATATTCTTTGAAACCAACAAGAATGAGAACACAACATACCAGAATCTCTGGGACACATTTAAAGCACTCTCTAGAAGGAAATTTATAGCAATAAATGCCCACATGAGAAGCAAGATAAAAAAAAAAAAACCTCAAAAGCTAGCAGAAGGCAATAAATAACTAAGATTAGAGCAGAAATGAAGGAGATAGACACACACACACACACACACAAAACCCACAAAATAAATCAATAAATCAAGGAGCTGGTTTTTTGAAAACATCAACAAAATAGACTGACCACTAGCCAGATTAATAAAAAACAAAAGAGAAAAGAATTAAATAGATGCAGTAAAAAACGATAAAGGGAATATCACCACTGATTCCACAGAAATACAAGCTACCATCAGAGATTACTACAAACAACTCTATGCACATAAACCAGTAAACATGGAATAAATGGATAAATTCATCAACACTTGTACTCTCCCAAAACTAAACCAGGAAGAAGTTGTAACCCTGAATAGACCAATAACAAGGGCTAAAGTTGAGGCAGCAATTAAGAGCTTACCACCCAAAAAAAGTCCAGATCCAGACAGGTTCCCAGCCGAATTCTACCAGACATACAAAGAGGAGCTGGTACCAATCCTTCTGAAACTATTCCAAACAATACAAAAAGAGGGAATCCTTCCCAGCTCATTTTATGAAACCAACGTCATCCTGATACCAAAACCTGGCAGAGACTCAATAAAAAAAGAAAACTTCAGGCCAATCTCCATGATGAACATAGATGCTAAATCTTCAATAAAATACTGGCAAACTGATTGCAACAGCACAACAAAAACTTATCCATCATAATCAAGTAGGCTTCATCCCAGGGATGCAAGGCTGGTTCAACATAAGCAAGTCCATAAATGTAATCCACCACGTAAATGGAACCAAAGACAAAAACCACATGATTATCTCAATAGATGCAGAGAAGACCTTTGACAAAATTCAACAGCCGTTTATGCTAAAAACTCTCAATAAACTAGGTAATGATGGAACGTATCACAAAATAATAAAAGCTATTTATGACAAACCCACAGCCAATATCATACTGAATTGGCGAAAACTGGAAGCATTCCCTCTAAAAAACTGTCACTAGCCAAGGGTGCCCTCTCCCTCTACTCTTATTCAATATAGTATTGGAAGTTTTAGCCAAAATAATCAGGCAAGAAAAAGAAATAAAGGGTATTCAATTAGAAAAGGAGGAAGTCAAATCATCTCTATTTGTAGATGACATGATTGTACATTTAGAAGACCCCATCGTCTCGGCCCAAACTCTCCTTAAGCTGATAAGCAATTTCAGCAAAATCTCAGGATACAAAATAAATGTGCAGAAATCACAAGCATTCCCATACACCAATAACAGAGAAACAGAGAGCCAAATCAAGAGTAAACTCCCATTTACAACTGCTACAAGAAGAATAAAATACCTAGGAATACAACTAACAAAGGAGGTAAAGGACCTCTTCAAGGAGAACTACAAACCACTGCTCAATAAAACAAGAGAAGACACAAATAGATGGAAAAACATTCCATGCGCATGGTCAGAAAGAATCAATATTGTGAAAATGGCCATACTGCCCAAAGTAATTTATAGATTTAATGCTATCCCCATTGAACTACCAATGACCTTCTTCACAGAACTGGAAAAAACACTTTAAATTTCATATGGAATCAAAAAAGAGCCAGGATAGCCAAGAGGATCCTAGGCAAAAAGAGCAAAGCCGGCAACATCACGCTACCTGACTTCAAGCTATCCTACAAGGAAACAGTAATCAAAACAGCATGGTACTGGTATCAAAAGAGAGACATAGACCAATGGAACAGAACAGAGCCTCTGGAGTAACAGCACACATCTACAACAATCTGATCTTTGACAAACTAGACAAAAACAAGCAACGGGGAAAGGATCCCCTGTTTAATAAATGATGTTGGGAAAATTGGCTAGCAATATGCAGAATGCAGAAACGGGACACCTTCCTGACACTAAAATTAACTGCAGATGGATTAAGGACTTAAACATAAGACCTAACACCATAAAAACCCTAGAAGAAAACCTAGGCAAAACCATTCAGGACATAGGCAAACACCAAAAGCAATGGCAACAAAAGCCAACATAGACAAATGGGATCTAACTAAACTCCAGATCTTCTGTACAGCAAAATAAACAATCATTATAGTGAACTGGCAACCAACAGAATGGGAAAAAAAAATTGCAATCTACCCATCTGACAAAGGGCTAATATACAGAATCTGCAAGGAGCTGAAACATTTACAAGAAAAAAACAAACCCATCCAAAAGTGGGTGAAGGATATGAACAGTCACTTTTCAAAAGAAGAAACATATGAAGCCAACAAATATATGAAAAAAAATGCTCATCATCACTGGTCATTACAGAAATGCAAATCAAAACCACATTGAGATACCATCTCATGCCAGTTAGAATGGCAATCCTTAAAAAATTTGGAGACAACAGATGCTGGAGAGGATGTGGAGAAATGGGAACGCTTTTACACTGTTGGTGGGAGTGTAAATTAGTTCAACCATTGTGGAAGACAGTGGGGCAATTGCTCAAGGATCTAGAAATTGAAATTCCATTTGACCCAGCAATCCCATTACTGGGTATTTATCCAAAGAACTATAAATCATCCTATTATAAAGACACATACACAGGCATGTTCATAGCGGCAATGTTTACAATAGCAAACACCTGGAACCAATCCAAATGCCCATCAGTGATAGACTGGACAAAGAAAATGTGTCACATATACACCATGGAATACTATGCAACCATAAAAATGATGAGTTCGTGTCCTTCATAGGGACGTGGATGAACCTGGAAACCATCATTCTCAGCAAACCGACACAAGAACAGAAATCCAAACACCACATGTTCTCACTCACAGGCAGGTGTTGAACAATGAGAACACTTGGACACAAAGAGGGGAGCATCACACACTGGGATCTGTTGGGGGGACTGTGGGAGGGACAGTGGGAGGGAGGATGGGGGAGGGATAACATGGGGAGAAATGTCAGGTATAGGTGATAGGGGGATGGTGGCAGCAAACCACCTTGTCATGAATATACCTATGCAATAATCTTGCATGATCTGCACATGTACCCCAGAATCTAGTATAATAAAAAAATGAAATCACAAAAACATACCAGTAAATAAATTATAGTTAAAAAAAAAGACTATAAAATCACTGTATCTATGATGATGACAAAATATCCAAAATAACCAAGACATAAGTATTTTCTTGGGATTATCTTTCTGTATTGGGCTTAGAGCATTCACAAGTAAGGCTAGAGTTCCTAATGTTCTTATTTTTATTTATAGAGTTTTAAAGTTGTCACAAAAGCAAGGCTACTATGACAATCACCTATTTATCAATTAAATGCACCAAAGACTCAAGTGTGTTATTGATTGCAACTATGGAGAGATAAGCGTATTGAACCTATTCATTTATTCTTTGAAGATATTTTTAAGAATTTTTAGATATCATGATGTTTCTCCATATTAATACAATCATAGCTTATCTCATATACAAAAAAAGAACTCAAAATTAATAAAATACTTAAATGTTTGACTTGAATCTATGAAGCTAATAGAAAAAAACATAGAGGAGAAGCTCCAAGACATTAGTCTTGGCAATGATTTTTTGGGTAGAACTCCAAAATCACAGGCAAAAATAGACAAATGTGATTACATCAAACTAAAAAGTTTCCACACAGCAAAGGTAACAATGAACAAAGTGAAAAGATAATCCACAGACTGAGAGAAAATATTTGCAAACAATACATCTGAAACAGAGCCAATATCCAAAATTCAGAAGGAACACAATAACTCAACAAAAAAACAACGCAATTTTCAAATGGTCAAAGAGTCTGAACAGACATTTCTCAAAAGAAGAGATACATATTGTCAAAAGATGTACTAAAAATTACCAACATCTCTAATCATCAGGGAATTACAAATTAAAACCACAACCAGATACGTCCTTACTCCTGTCAGAATGGCTATTATCAAAAAGACAAATGATAACATGTGTTGGTGAAGACCTGTAGAAAAAGGAATTCTCGTGCACTGTTGGTGGGACTGTAAATTAGTACATTTCGGAAAATAGCACGGAAGTTTCTCAAAAAACTAAAAATAGAGCAACCATATGATCCAGTAATACCCTTTCTAGGCATATATCCAAGAGAATTGAAATTGGTATATGGAAAAAGTATCTGCACTTTCATGTTTATGTAAGCATAATTCATAATAGCTAAGATAAGGAAGCAACCTAAGCATCCATCAGTGAATGAACACGAAATAAATATGGTATATACACATAATGGAATACTATACAGCCTCAAAAATGAAGAAAATTACATCATTTAAGACAACATGGATAGAACTGGAGGACACTATGTTGAGTCATATAAGCTAGGCACAGAAAGACAAATACTGTAAGATTTCAGGTATGTGTGAAATCTAAAAAAGTATCTGTGCAATTTAAAATGTCAATCTCTGATGTAAGTAATATAATATACTTCAAAAGAATATTCTATGTCCATTCAGCTTTTCTGCCTCTGTAACACTATTTTTCATTTATTTATAATTAACAAATAATAATTTTCTATATTTATGAAGTACAATGTGATGTTTTGATATAAGTATTCATTTTTATTCTTTTTAAACTTTTATTTATTATTTATTTTTAAATTTTACTTTAGGTTTCTAGCTTTTCAAAATGCAAGCAGCCAAGTGAAAAAAACATTGCCCTTTGTTTGTATTCTTTCTGTTCATAGCCAATAACAAAAAAGTTTGGCTGGGAAGTCTCCCCTCATTCTAGAAAATCAAAGATAAAGAAGTTTTAGATGAAACATGTCAGAGAGTAAATTTTGTCTCTTTATTAAGAAACTAATGCTTATTTCCATATGGCTTGATTTATCATTATACAGAATAGTGCCTTGTCATTAAGTGTATTAGGGAAAAGCGAGTTGCAGATTCTCAAAAAGGGAAAACCCCAAGAATTTGAAAATGAGTTTGGAAAATATTATTGAAATGAAAGCTGGTAAGCAGATTATACAAGTCAAATAAAGTAACTATTTCTAAGAGTGCACCTTTGTGTGGAAATCAGATATATCTTTACTAATTTAATGTGAAATGAATCTCAAGTCACCGCTCAAAACACAGAGATGAACTACTTCATCTGACGCGAGAAAAACACAGCATTTTACATAAAAGGGAGAAAGAAGAAACTTGTGTATCATTCAAAACAATCCAGAATGTAAGTTGTATAAATAATTATTATGAGTAATACAGGACTAAAAAATTAGAGGTATGTTAAGGGAAGATCAATAGAGAAAGCCCATCACATTTACTCATTTAGTAAAAGTCTCAAAACAATATAAATACATCATTAGATCTAAGACGATGATGGAGTAGACAATATGGGCACAGCATAACTAATTTTTCTGGACAGATATGTTGTAAAGAAGGATGTATCAGGTATCTTTCATGACTGCCATATCCTTTTGCTCTGACATGTGATTCCTCAACCATTTCCATTGACCCAAGGGAAATAATCAAAAAGTAATTGAGCACCTTGTATTATTAAGTAAAGATTTGTGTTGACCTTTGCATTCTGAACCCCAAAATATGAAGACCTGCCTTTCAGCCTGACCTATATCAAGGTACAGATATGAAACACCACCGAAAAAGGCTGTCCTCTCTTTTTCCCTCTCTTTCTATCCCATATGTTTCTTAATTACACACCAGGAGTATAAAAGCTAAAGTGATTTAAGCAGAAGAAATTTTCTACGACTCAAATATTATAGTATTAAATATGCAATTATAGTTCCAAATTGTACTAATTGGACATTTATTGTGAAGAAGGGCAATTAATATAAGCAAAACAGAAGTGATGAAATGGACATTGAAATAAAGATCTACAGAAAAGTAAAGGAACTTTAAATTAGCTTACATTAAAATATTATTAAAACTGAGGCAAGCCTCATTGTACATTCTTGGTGTTTGATGAGGATACTTAATTGTTATATAGAATCTATTATACTCTACTGTATACCAGCATGTGGTGTTTTTGTCAATACTTAAATAGAGCTTAAAATTATGAAAATGTCAGAATACCAGTAATATTTCATGTATCTTTGACTCTGTTTAACTGGAGCATTAATAGAGTTTGAATTGATATTAAATTAGCAAATATACTTTATTTAAACTAAATTCAAACCTACCTTAACCCCATGATCCTCTTAAAGAAAAAAATATGCTATTGAATCTTGAACTAAAAAGATTTATGAAAAATATGTTTATGATTTGAAAACAATGTCTAGACAAAACACAAAAGTTATGTTTCTCTACCCGTTCTCTACTTTGGTCATGAGAAAAAAGAAAAGAAAACTGTATCTACATCCTTCTTGTTTAATTGATGATTACGTTTCCTAATCCAGCTTCCAAGATCCAGACATCAGATTGCTATTTCCAGCTACAGATGGAGAGCAGCCAAGCCTTTCTAAGATATAGAGGCAGACATAAAATTGGATGAGAAGTTAGTTGAAGAGAAGCCAGAAGTAAGGCCTGCCTGAAAATAACCAAAGTCTAAGAATGTCTGAATTAAAACCTCACTCACAAAAACTGTGGTGAGGAATGAATAAATATAAAAGTTCATAAATGCAAGTTGGAACCAAGTTTATCTTATGGTACAAGGAGAGGAGTCAAGAGAAAGTGCCACCTCTACGCTATGTCATGAAGAACCCAAAAGACATAAGTCTGTGGGCAAGTTATTCACATTTTTAAAATATAAATTTCTACGTCTAGATCATTGAGGAATTTCCATGCTGTCCCACAATGGTTGAACTACCATTTGATCCAACAATCCCATTACTGGGTATATACCCAAAGCATTATAAATCATTCTACTATAAAGACACATGTGCATGTATGTTTCTTGCAGCACTATTCACAATAGCAAAGACTTAGAACCAACCCAAATGCCCATCAATGTTAGACTGGATAAAGAAAATGTGGCACATTTACACCATGGAGTAGTATACAGCCATAAAAAAGAATGAGTTCCTGTCCTTTGCAGGGACATGAATGAAACTTGAAACCATTATTCTCAGCGAACTAACATAGGAACAGAAAACCAAATACCGCATGTTCTCACTCCTAAGTGGGAGCTGGACAATGAGAACATATGGGATCAGGGAGGGAAATGTCACACACTAGAGCCTGTCTGAGGGTGGGGGGAAAGAGGAAGGATAGAATTAGGAGAAATACCTAATATAGATGAATAGATGATTAGATGACTGGTTGATGGGTGCAGCAAACCACCATGGCATATGTATACATACGTAACAAACCTGCACATGTATCCTAGAACTTTAAGTATAATAATAAAAAAATACCCAAAAACTCAAAGAAATAAGTTTCTTCATTCTGCAAAATAAAAGTGCAAGTAATAGACAGCTCATAAAAATTAGAATCCTATAAAAATTAAATCCAATAATAAATATAAAACATGTAGCTGTGGCTAGTACTTAAGTGGTCAATAAAGAATTAATAAAACAATTGTCTATTGTAATTCCTGCATAGAAGATGTAACATCTAAGTTATTTCAGATAATATTTGTAAAGGAATCAATTGACTTTTCAGCTAAGAACTAGAAAACTATCAGAAGCAGCTGAAGTGGGAAAATAAAACGTTTGAAAATCAAAATTGATGGAGTCCTGCACAAGAACCAAAAAAAATAAAATAAAATTTGGAAGCACTGTCTAGGATAGGCTCTTGTTGACACTGAATAAAGTGCTACGTAGCAATTATCCAAATTCAAAATATGTGAACTTGATTTTATCACTTTTCTATAATGTCAATATCTATCTACAAATAGCAAGTATTTTAAAACACAACCCAAACCCTCTCTATCTTGGCGGAAATACACTAAAAGAAATACTCAATGGATTTAATAAGGACTTTCTATAGGATTTAAAATTTGATTTTCTAACTCTCCTCTTCTTAATTTATTCTTGGGAGACACATTTATTTGCTATACTAATGGATCAATAAAGAAAATATCATTCAGATAATCACATGCACATAAAACAAAGAATTATAGAATTTCTGATAGAGTTCTGAGGACTATAGAAAAGTCTTTATTTCACTTGAGACTTAACAGATTTTTTTGAAAACTTGGTGCTGAGATTAAATATGTAAAAATGTTCTACTATAGTATTTGTGACATTGTTACAAAAATATACACATGAAACCTATTCATTTTTATTACATAGTAAATATTTATTAAACACCTTTTACATATAACACTGCTGGGGTATACAGGAAATTATAAGGGAGTTATAGTTTCTCTAGAGACACAAAAGTTTTTATCCTATTTATGCAGTTTTTGAATTATTCTCACAAGTCAAAATCAAGCAATTGGGTTTCTATTTTCCCTATTCATAATTTATTGGTTTATCTTATATAGGCAATAAAGGAAAATGTCAAATTAAAGTAAGTAAAGTTTAAAACTATGAAAATATCATTTAAATATGACACTGTAAGAATAATAGAACAAGAGTTCATCACATTTCAGTCACATTCAATTACAATGCCAATTAGGCTGTAATTGCCCATGGGGCTAAATTTCATTTAGCCTATGCAAATATTTGACAGTATCTTTTTAACATCTGATAGTTCAAATATATTGTTATAAATACTAGGTTAAAAATGTTGTAAATGTTTACATGGGCTGGAAACCTAAGGATATGTCTAGATCAAATA
>NW_016107780.1:993608-1011769 GCF_001604975.1 Cebus imitator | reverse complement strand
GCAATTCTCCTGCCTCAGCCTCCTGAGTAGCTGGGATTACAGGTGTGTGCCACCATGCCCAGCTAATTTTTTGTATTTTTTTTTAGTAGAGATGGGGTTTCACCATGTTGACCAGGATGATCTCGATCTCTTGACCTCATGATCCACCCGCCTCAGCCTCCCAAAGTGCTGGGATTACAGGCGTGAGCCACCACGCCCGGCTTACATTCTAGTTTCTTATAACAGAAACATGCTCTTGGATCTTCATCTACCTCACTGAAACCCTTCTGAGATTGAAGTGGGACAAACTCTTTGTCCTATTATTCTTGTAGTGTCATATTTAAATAATATTTTCATAGTTTTAAACTCTACTTAATTTGACATTTTCTTTTATTGCCTGTATAAGATAAATCAATAAATTATGAAAAGGGAAAATAGTATGTTAAAAACATACTTTCTATAGAATATTACACACAAAATAATATATTTAGATACATTTTAGTACCTCACAAAACAATACATTCATATACAGGTATCTGAATTTCTCTTTTTAACTAAATGTGAAAAAAAAATTTCATAATGAAATTATGAAAGTCCATTTCACAGTAATCCAAGGGTCCACCTTATAATGCTCCTGATTTCTAACCTCATTAAAATTCAATATGTACCATTTGAAAATCCAAATACTGTGTGCTTGGGGCGAAGGTCTTTCATATTCATGTTGTGAGAACACTGCCTGCTTTTCCTTTTCCTGAAGCACTTAGTTCTCCAAAGCTGTAAGAGAGGTGGAAACAACAAACTCCCCAGAGGATGGCCAAGGATTATACTTTATTGGATAGCACATAGAGAAACTGTGGCATATTTTTCAGTATTTTAAAAGCATTTTTACTTTCTCAAGTAAACCATGCTTACCAGGTAGATTTCTGATATAATGAATGAGATCAATCTTATGGGCTAAAACTATTTAGGGCTTTGTTATTGCATTGTTCTAGAGATGAGATGATGGGAAAAAAATCTATATCTAAGGTGCATATATGTGTGGGAGATATTTCTAGAGTGTGAGTAAAGAAAGGAAAAGGAGGATATAAATTAGACAACCATCTATTAGTCACAAATTTTCTTTCATGTTTTATATTGTGTCCACCACGATGCCAGGCTAACTTTTTGTATTTTCAGTAGAGACAGGGAATTGCCTTATTGGGCAGGCTGGTCTTGAACTCCTGACCTCAGGTGATCCGCCCACCTCGGTCTCCCAAAGTGCTGAGATTACAGGTGTGAGCACTATGTCCAGCCACAAAAACTTGATTTTTATGCTGTCCAGATCAGGGGGATGCTATTATATTTCATGTTCTCCCTACCCTCAATTAGAATGCAAGCATTTTCAGGACAGGGAATTCTGACTTTTTGGTTTACACATGTAGCCACAATTCTAAGAACAGTGACTGGCACACAGCAAATGCTTGATAAATACTTAAGGAATAGACAAGTACTTTTTTATCATATTTTCCACAGTTGAATATTTTCTCTGTCAAAACAGTAACTGTGAAGAAGACATAATATGAGAGAAATGTTGAGATACAATTTCTGAGCATAGCAATAGATTATGTTTCTAAACTCAAAGGGGTTTCTCTAAAAACAGATAACCTTAATCACAGAGAAGACCAGGTACAAATGTGACTTAATATAAATATATTATCATACTAAAAGAAAAAAAAAACTGATTTGTCAGAAGGCTTAAAACACTTAGTCAAAATAGGATCACAAGTCACTGTGAAATAATAGTCATTGACTTAACCAGAGTGACAATCAAAAGATTTCAAAGGCAAATGCAGAAAGCTGCATGGATCTCTCTCTCTCTCTCTCTCTCTCTCTCTCTCGTTCACACACACACACACACACACACACATACCCTCCCTCTCTCTCTCTCTCAGCACAGGAAATTATCTTGATAAAAACAAAAATTTTATTTTCTAGGCCTCGACCAAAAGGTAAAGCAACAGCAACAACAAAAAGTGCTCCTAGACAAATTGCTTCTTCTTATGGGAAGCCCATTTGATAATCTCAAAGTCAAACCTGATGAAAAGATACTTGAATGCAATTGAACACAGGAAAATTATAGTCCCAAAGTTATAATTGTACCTCATGTTATGAAAGAAATAAACAAGAAGACTAGTCCCTTGAGTATGAGAATGCATGGCTTTTAGAGGAAAAATAAAAGAGAACACATGAAATTTTCAGGTTACATTGAGTAATTCAGATACATCAAGAAAAGTAAAGTAGAGAATCAAGTAATACCAAAGGAAAACATTGCTCTCCCAGGCCTTCAAGACAAACATTTTTAGTGTCAGGCTTCAATAGCTGAGTCAGAACTAAGGAAAAAAAAAAAAAAACAGAAAACAAAAAACACTACAGAAACTGTAGAGATAATTCTCCAAATATCAGAGACAGTGACTTTTGAAAAATATTTATTAACTTCTATTTAACATATCCACACTGAAGATGGTAAAGCTAGAAAAGAGTTTGACCTGGCAAATCAAGTACCAAATTCTATGGTATGAATACTGAGAATGGCAAAATTGATTTAACTGAACCTAAAGTGATTGAAAGATTTGTAAATTAATGTACTTTATTAATTATTGCTGTCTTTCCTTTCCAATTCAGCAGCTAATGCATGTGTGAAGAAATGCATACACACAATGAATGTTTGCGGGTAAAGAAAGAAAAGGGAGGGAATAAATCAGATGACAATCCAGTAGTCACAAATTTTCTTTGGTTTCATGTTTTATCCTAAACAAAATTTGATTTTTATGCTTTCTAGAACCAGGGGGATACTATTATATTTCATGTATCCGCAATTAGAATGCAATCATTTTCAGGGCAGGGAATTTTGACTATCTGGTTTACACATGTAGCTACAATTATAAGAATAGTGTATACATGTATACACATACATATTACAGATATATTTTCTTCTCTAGCTCCTTCATGGCAATTGGATACCTGGAGTCCTTAAAGAGTTTCAACTATTTATGCAACTGAATGTTCCCTTCAATTTCATGAAATACTTCAGCCCTAAGCTAACAACTCCTTAATAATATTAGAATTGATATACCTACTATATTAACTTTACATCACAGCCTCATAAGAACACTAAACAAAGTCAAGGCGAGTGTGAGGTGTCAGTTTTCTGAAAAATCTTCAATGTGAAGTGCGAGGGGTGTTAGAATTCAAATAGGTTTCCATAGTAAAAATACATGTCAGCAGGAGGAAACCTCAAATGGAAAAGGATGGAGCTGATAGTGAGGAATGTGTCAGAGATAGTACGATTTGACTCAAGCAGAACACCCACGCTGGGGGATGATGGGTTCAGTTTCCAAGCAAGCATTCATTAACAATGAATTCCTTCTCTCTCCCTTGCTTGAAGTATGATCTTTTCACAAGAATCTCTTTGACATTCTCATCTCAGTGATTTTACCTAACCCAGTAACTTCAGCATTATCCTTTTCATAGCTTCCTAAATTATTATGCAGTGGTTTCAAATTATGCAGACATGGATCTGAATCTTTCATAAAAATACTCTTTTAAAATTTTTATTTGTGAGTGCTTAGTAGGTACTCACAAATAATTAAAAACATATATATTTATGTGTTATATAAAATATGTTGGTACGGGCATGCAATGTGTAAATAATCATATAACAATAACTGGGGTATTCATCACCTCAAGTACTTATCCTTTGTGTTATAGAAAATCCAATTACATTCATTTATTTTTAAATGTACAATTAAATTATATTTGACTAAAGTCTCCCTGTTGTGCTAGCAAATAGCTTTTATTCATTCTTTCTAACTAAACTTTGTACCCATTAATCAGCCCTACTACCCTTCTCAGCCTCTGGTAACCACCCTTCTACCCTCTGTCTCCATGAGTTTATTTTAAATTCTAGCTTCCAGAAATAAGTGAGAACACGTAACATATGTCTGTGTCTGACCTATTTCACTTAACATTAACCTCCAAATAATCCATATTTTTGAAAATAACAAGATATCATTTTTCATTATAGCTGAATTGTACTCCAATGTGCATAGGTACCACACTTTCTTTGTCCATTCATCTGCTGTTGGACACCTAGGTTGCTTCAAATGCCTAGCTATTGTTAATAGCGCTGCAATAAACATGGGAGAGCAGATATCTCTTCAATAAACTGATTTCCTTTGCTTTGGGTATATACATAGGAACGGTATAGTGGGATCATATGTAGCTCTATCTAGTTTTTTGAGGAACCTCCAAACTGTTCTCCATAGTGGCTGTACTAATTAACATTCCCATCAACAATGTATGAGGTTTCCCTTTTCTCCACATCTTTGCTACCATTTGTTCTTGCCTGACTGTTGGATTTAAGCCATTTTAACTGTGGTGAGAAGATGTGTCACTGTAGTTTTGCTTTTCTCTGATGACAAATAATGTTGAGTACGTTTTCATGTAGCTATTAGCCATTTGTATGTCTTGCTTTGAGAAATATTTATTCAAATATTTTGCCCATTTGTTCATAAGATTATTAGATTTTCTATATAGTTGTTTGAGCTCCTTATATCTTCTGAGTATTAATCCTTTGTCAGATGAGTAGTTTGCAAACATTTTCTCCCATTCTGTGGGTGGTCTCTTTGTTATTTACCTTGCTGTGTGATGTGGTTTTGCTGTGTTCCCACTCAAATCTCTTATTGAACTGTAACTCCCATAATCTGATGTCAAGGTAGACACCCAGTGTGAAGTAACTGAGTCATGGGGTGAGATTTTTCCTGTGCTGTTCTCATTATAGTGAATAAGTCTCATGAGTCATGGGGTGAGATTTTTCCTGTGCTGTTCTCATTATAGTGAATAAGTCTCATGAGATCTGATGGTTTTATAGAAGGCAGTTCTACTGCACACACTGTCTTGGCTGCTGCTATGTAAGATGTGCCTTTGCTCCTCATTTGTCTTTGCCATAATTGTGAGGCCTCCCCAGCCATGTGGAACTGTCAGTCAATTAAACTTCTTTCCTTTATAAATTGCCCAGTCTTAGGCATGTCTTTATTAGCAGAATGAGAACAGACTAATGCACTGTGCAGAAGGTTTTCAACTTAATGTGATCCTATTTGTTCCTTTTTGCTTTGATTGGCTGTGCACAGGGGGTATTATGCAAGAAATCTTTGCATAGTCCAATGTCCTGGAAAGTTTCCCCTATGTCTTCTTTTATCAGTTTCATTGTTTGAGATTACAGACTTAAATATTTATTTTTATTTTTGTGTATGGGGGGTCAGCTTTCATTTTTTGGCATATGAATATCCAGTTTTCCTAGCACCATTTATTGACAATACTCTCCTTTCCCCAATGTATGTTATCAATGCCTTTGTCAAAAATGAGTTCACTGTAGCTGTATGGGTTTATCTTTGGGTTCTCTATTCTGTTCCACTGATATACATGTTTATTTCTATGCAAGTACGATACCATTTTGGTTACTGTAGCTCTTCAGTATAATTTAAAGTCTAATAATGTGATTCCTCCAGTTTTGTTCTTCTTGCTCAGGATAACTTTGGCTATTCTGGGTTTTTGGTGGTTCCATATAAATTTTAAGATATTTTTCCTCTGTTTCTGTGAAGAATAACATTGGTATTTTGACAAGGATTGCACTGATTTTGTAGATTGCTTGAGGGAGTATGGACATTTAAACAATATTGATTCTTCCAACCAATGAACATAAAATATCTTTCTAGTTTTGTGTCCTCTTCAATTTCTTGCATCAGTGTTTCACAGTTTTCATTGTAGAGATCTTTGACATTTTGATTAAATTATTTCCTAGGTATTTAATTTTATTTGTAGCTATTGTAAACAGGATTACTTTCTTGCTTTCTATTTCAGATTTTTTTGTTGTTGTCAAATACAAGTACTACTAATTTTTGTATGTTAATGTTGCATCCTGCAACTTCACTGAATTTGTGTATTAGCTCTAATAGTTTTTTGGTGGAGCCTTTAGTTTTTTCTAAATATAAGATTATATCATCTGCAAACAAGGATAATTCAACTTTTTGCTTTCCAATTCAGATGCCTTTTCTTTCTTTCTCCTGTCTGGTTGCTCTAGCTAGGACTTTTAGTACTATGTTGAACAACAGTGATTAAAGTAAGCATACTTACTGTGTTACTGAAATTACAGGAAATGTTTTAAGATTTGCTGCACTCAGAATAATACTAGCTATGTGCCTGTTGTTTGTGGCTTTTACTATGTTGAGGTATGCTCCTTCAATACCCAGTATTCTGAGTTTTGTTTTTAATTATAAAAGTATGTTGAGTTTTATCAAAGGCATTTTTCAGGATCAATGGAAATGATCATATGATTTGTCTCATTCTATCAATATGATGTACCACATTACTTGATTTGTAGATGCTAATATACCCTTTCATCCCTGAGATAAATCCCAATTGGGCATGATAATCTTTTTAATGAATTGTTGAATTCATTTTGCTAGTATTTTGTTGAGAGATTTTATATCAATATTCATTAGTGATATTAGCCTATAGTTTGTGTGTGTGTGTGTGTCTTTGTGTGATTTTGGTATTAGTGTGAGAATACTGGACTCACAGAATATGTTTGGAAGTGTTACATCCCTCTCTATTTTTCAGAATAGTTGGAGTAGGATTGGCATTATTTTTTTTAATATTTGGTAGAATTTAGCAGTGAAGTCATTGGGTCCTAGGCTTTTCTTTAGAGGCAGACATTTTATTATGGTTGCTACCTCTTTACTTGTTATTGATCTGTTTTGTATAACTTCATGGTTGAATCTTGGAGGGTTATATATTTCTAGGAATTTGTATATTTCTAGGTTTTTCAACTTATTGGCATATAGTTGCCAATAGAAGCCTCTAATGATTTTTTGATCTTCTGCATTATCAGTTGTAATGTCTCCCTCTTTCCCCAACTTTATTTACTTATATCTTCTCTCTCTCTATTTCTTAGTTTGGCTAAAGGTTTGTCAATTTTGTTTAACTTTTTTAAAAAACAACTTTTTGTTTCACTGATCTTTTGTATTGTTTTCTTCATTTCAATTTTTTTTTTTTTTTTTCTGTATTATTCTTCTACTAATTTTGAGTTGGGATGCTCTTGCTTTTATAGTTCCTTAAGACACATAATTAGGTTATTTGAAATTCTCATCATTTTTGATGTAGACATTTATAGCTGTAAACTTCCCTCTAAGTGCTACTTTTGCTGAATATCATAGATTTGATTTATTGTGTTTTCTGTTATCATTTGTTTTAAGAAATTTTTGGACTTGCTTCTTAAGTTCTTCATTGATCCACTGGTCATTCAGGAGCAAATGGTTTAAATTTCATGTACTTGTATAGTTTCAAAAATTCATCATTATTAAATTCTACTCTTTTTCTACTTTGGTCAGAGAAGATGCTTGGTATTATTTATTTTTTGAATATTTTAAAACTTATTTTGTCACCTAATATATGTTCTACTGTTTAGAATAATCTACTTAACTGAAGAAAATAATGTGTATTCTGTAGCCATTGGATGAAATATTCTATGAGTATCTATTAAGTCCATTTGGTCTATCATGCAGATTAAGTTTGATGTTTCTTCATTTTCTGTCTAGAATATCTGTTCAATGCTGAAAGTAGGGTGTAAAGTCACCCATTATTATTGTATTGGGGTCTCTCTTTAGCTCTAATGTTTACTTTATATATTAATATTTGGGTGCTCCAGGATTGAGTGTATATATATATATATTTATATATATATTTACAATCATTATATCCTCTTGCTAAATTGGCCTATTTATCATTATATAGTGGCGTTCTTCACTGCTTCTTATGGTTTTTGTTTTGAAATCTATTTTGTCTAATATAAGTAGAGCTATTCCTGCTCTTTCTTGATTTCCATTAGCATGAAATGTCTTTTTCTATCCTTATAGTTTCAGCCTATGCGTATCTTTATGGGTGAAGTGTATTTCTTGCCGGCAAGAGATAATTAGCTCTTATGTCTTCCTCCATTGAACCACTCTATCTTTTTTTTAAAACTTTTTTTGAGATGGAGTTTCACCCTGTTGCCCAGGCTGGAATGCAGCAGTGTGATCTCAGCTCACTGCAACCTCAACCTCCCAGGTTCAAACCATTCTCCTGCCTTAACCTCCTGAGAAGCTGGGACTACAGGCGCACACCATCACACTGGCCTAATTTTAGTATTTTTAGTAGAGACGGGGTTTCGCCATATTGGCCAGGCTGGTCTTGAACTCCTGACTTCATGACTCACGCTCCTCAGCCTCCCAAAGTGCTGGGATTACAGGCATGAGCCACCGCACCCCTCCCACTCTATGTCTTTTGATTAGAAAGCTTAGTCCATTTATATTCAATGTTATAATTGACAAGTAGGGACTTAACTCTTGATCTTTTGTTATTTTTTCTGATTATTCTCTAGTTTTCTCTTCTGACTTTCCTTCCTTCCTTTCTTCGTTTTGGTGAAGGCGATTTTCTCTGGTGGTATGTTTTAATTTCTTGCTTTATATATTTTGTGTGCCTGTTGTATTTTTTTGAATTTGAGGTAAACATGAGGCTTGTCTATACTATCTTATAACCTGTGACTTTAAACTGAACAAATTAACACTAATGTGTTAAAAAAAAATAAAAAAAAACCTACTAAAAACTACACTGCAACTTCATCCTCCTACTTTTAAACTTTTTGTTTTTTTCTCATTATATCTTATTGTGTCTGAAAAGTTGTTGTAGTTACTAGTTTTGATTGTTGATCATTTAATCTATTTACAATAAGCATAGTTTACACATCACAATTTTATAATGTTATAATATTCTGTGTTTCTCTGTGTGCTTACTATTACCGGTGATTTTGTACCTTCAGAATATTTTTTCTTGCTCATTACCATCCTTTACTTTCAGACTGAAAAATCTCTAGGATTTCTTGTAGGACAGCTTTAGTGGTGATGAAATCCCACATCTTTAGTCTGTCTGGAAAGGTTTTTATTTTTCCTTTATTCTTTAAGGATATTTTTCTTGGATCTACATTTTAAGGTAAAAGTGTCCTCCCTGCCTTTTTGGCACTTTAAGTAAGTCACACCCTTCTCTCATGGCCTGTAGAGTTTCCACTCACAATCTACAGCCAAATGTACTGGAGCTCTATTGTACATTATTTTTTTTCTCATGCTGCTTTTAGGATCCTTTCTTTATCCTTGACCTGTGGGAGTTTAATTATTAAATATTATTTAATATTGTAAATATTATTTTGAGGTAGTTTTGAGTTAAATCTGCTTGGTGTCCTATAGCTTTCTCATACTTGAATGTTGATTTTCCTTTCCTAGGTTTGGGAAGTTCTCTGTTATTATCCCTTTGAATAAACTATCTACCCCTGTCTATTTTTCTACCTCCTCTTTAAGTTGAATAACTCTTAGATTTGCCCATTTCAGGTAATCTTCTGGATCTTACCGGTGTGCTTCATTTTTTTAATTATTTTTTTCTTTTTTCTCTTCTGATTGTGTATTTTCAACCAGCCTCTGTTCAAGCTAATTCTTTCTTTTGCTTGATCAATTCTGCTATTAAAAACTTCTGATGCATTCTTGAATATGTCAATTACATTTTCAACTCTAGAATTTCTGCTCGATTCTTAATTATTTTTATCCTTTGATAAATTTATCTGATAGAATTCTGAATTACTTCTCTGTGTTATATTGAATTTTTTTGACTTTTCTCAATACAGCTATTTTGATTTCTGTGACTGTAAGGTCACATATCTCTGTTTCTCCAGGATTAGCCCCTCATGTCTTAATGTCTTTGGTGAGGCCATGGTTTCCTTGATGATGTACATGCTTGTAGATGCTCATTGGTGTCTGGGCATTTAAGAATTATGTATTTATTGTAGCCTTCACAGTATGGGCTTTTTCATTCCTGTCTTTCTTGAGAAGGATTTCCAGGTATTTGAAGGGACTTGGGCCCCAGAACTAGTAATACTGTGTTTTGTTTGTTTGTTTGTTTGTTTCAGATTCATAAAGGTACCACCTTAGTGGTCTTAGATAAGATCTGGAAGAATTCTGTAGATTAGAAAACAGAGACTCTTGTTCTTTTCCCATACCTTTTTCAAACAAACAGAGTCCTTCTCCTTGTGCTGATCCACCTGGACCTGAGTGTGTGGTGATACAAGCACCTCATAGCCACCACCACTGGAACTGCACTGGATCAGACCTAAAGCCACAGCACCAGGTGCTGCCCAATGCCCACTGTAACTACTACCTGGCTACCACCTATGTTCACTCAAGGCCTTAGGGCTCTATAATCAGCAAGTGGCAAAGCCAGTCAGTTCTATGTTCTTCCCTTCAGGGTGATGTGTTCCCCCTGGCCCTGTGCAAGTCCAGAGATTCTTTCTGAGAGACAGAGATTGGAGTCAAATGCCTTAAAAATACATGTAATATTTTATTCTACTACAGCTAAGCTGGCATGCAAACCACAGCACAAAGTCCTTCTCACTCTTCCTTCTCCTTTCTACAACAGCACCAGTGGCACTAATGGCACCAGCACACAGGGTGTTTGGCCAGGCCACCGTTGATGTTCACTTTAAGCCCAAGAGCTCTTCGGTTTGCTTGTGGTAAATGCTCCTAGGCCTGGGACTCCAAATTCAGGAAAGTGGGCTTTACTGCAGCCCAGAGCAGTTTTCAGAAATGTTGTCTAAGAGCCTAGGCCTGGACTCAGGGACTCTAAGAGCCTGCTTATTGCTCTACCCCACTGTGGCTGACCTGGCATCTAAGGTGCAAAAGAAAATACCCTTTATTTTAATGTCTGCTTTTCTCTATCAGGAGTCTTTCACCATAGTCACCATAGCTAGGAGTTTGCTGGGCCACACCTGAAGTTAGCATGTCTCAGATTCCAAAGCCCACAGTGTACTACCTGGGTATTGCTAATAATTATTTGGGGTCCAAGAGCTCTTAGCAGGTGATGAATCTTCCCAGGACTGAGTCCTTTCTTTCAAGGCTACAAGTTTCCCTTTGTCCTGGATGTGTCTAGAAATGTCATGTGGGAACTGGTGCCCAGAAAGGAGGCTCATGACTCTGACTGCTGCCCTACTGTACTGTGGCTGAGCTGGTATCCAAGATGCAAGATAAAATTGTTATTACTCTTTTCTGTCTTCCAGTAGAAGGAAGGTGTCTTTTCGGAAGCTATGCACTGGGTGGCCTGGGGTTGGGGAAGGGTAGCACAAGTGCTCTTAGTCTCCTAGCTGGGTTCTCAGTGGGTCACATGCTTACCTGCTTCACTGGCTCTGAGCTCAGTTCAGCACTTGTACTCACCAAGGAGTTTCAGTACTTGTTGAAAGACTGCCTTCCAAGTTTATTTAGGACCCAAGAGCATGTCAGCCTGTGGTGGCAAGTCTTGCTGGAACTCAAGTTCTCATCTCCAGAATGGGAAATTTCCCCTATGGCTAGAGCTGGTTAAGTACTCAATCTGTGGGTTGACATCAGGTGAGTTCAGCCCAATTTTGCTTTCTGCTGTGACAAGGTACCACTGCGTTTAATGCAATATTGCACAATTGCCACACTCTTCCTCTCTCAAGTATACAGATTCTCTGTGCTGTGCGCCTACTGCCAGGTGATGGGGAAGGGCTGGTGTTGGCAATTCAAGCCTGTCTCCTACCCTCCTCAGTGCCTCTTTCAGTGATATGAAGTTAAAATCAGATACTGTTAGTTCTTATCTGCTTTTTCATCTTATAAAGGTGATTTTATTTGTAGGGGTAGTTGTTAAATTGGTTTCCTTGCTTGGGTGACAAGTAGAGGCTTCTATCTGGCCATCTTGCTCTGATGCTTAGGTCTGAATCTTGACATATCAACTTATAAAAAAGGAATGTTGCAAGTTAAAAAAAAATTCTCTTATTTGTACAATGGGTATAATATTGGCCTTAACAGATTAAGTTTATTGTAAGCAAAGCATACTTTAAATAAACAGCAAAGTATAGCAAAGTATAAATATACTTATAATAGCAAAGTATACTTTAAAGTATATTTTGTTAATATCACCCCTAGCAAGTACTCAGTAAATATTGTAAATTGTAATTATTTCTATGAAAATTTTATATTTTCATTTCAATCTACACATTGATTTGTCCTTTTAAGCCTATTTTCTGCAATTGCTTTTCCTTTTCAGCGTGTTTTTTCTCCATGTTTAATATTTTAACAATGAAAAATGTAGAATTATTTTCTATGCACATAGTTTAGTTTTTACTATAAATTATGTAATCTGCAATATTAGCAATTTAATTATGGCATTTTCCTCATTAAATAATTGTATAGACGTTGTTTAATGGTTTTATAGCATTATTTAGTGTTCATATATTAGAATCTAACCACTTATTCTGTTTTTTATTGTGTAAAAAATATTGCAATGATTGTGTGTATGATTTTTTGTGTGTGTTTGGGTGTTCTGTGAAGAATTTTCCCCTTAATATAAATGGCTTTGATATTTCTGACATGTATAGAATGAGTTTATACATTATACTTCTATAAGTAAATTAATGTCCTAAAATTGTGCAGCAATAGCCATCCTTAGCAGTCATGTATATTTTACTTTATTCTCACATTTACTGGTTAGTGGTTTTTAAAAACAAGTGATAATTTGATAGTGCTGGAATGGCTTTATATTTCATATTCCTCACTTCAGTTTTCTTTTCAAACCATCCCCCTTACCACTGCTAGGTTATTACTCATTAATCACTGATTTTATTTGGGAGTTTCTACACAAAGCATTGAAAAACTTCCATCACCTCCCAATTTAAATTCCAGCTCTTTATCTTAGAATCAAATACTTTCACAGTCGGATCATAACATTGTTTAATGCCTTATCCACTTATTTATCCACCTAAAATTGTAATTTTACATTTATTTGGGACTGACCTTCACGACTTATTTTGTAAACTCTGAAGAATCTTATTTATATAAAACTCTTCAGATTCCCAGTTCTTACATTTAACTGACTTCTTGATATCACCACTTGAATGTTTCAAAGGCACTATAACCCTAACACATTAAAAATAGAACGAAAGCATGTAGGTTCCACATTCTTTCCCATTTCTGAACATGGCAACACTACCCATGAGGTTTCTCAGGTCAGAAAGTCTCTTTAGCAAATCCACCATCTAAACTACCAGCAAGCATGATGTCCCTACCTGCACAATATATCTCAAATCCTGGAATGTGTCTCCATGCTCACTGCAGTCACCTCATCCAAGCTGCCATCCTTCCTCTCTGGATAATGCTGCAGCTTGTTAACACATCTTCCTAACTGTATGTTTCACCCTCTCCTTCTTATTCTTATATCAGCCACACTCACAGAAAAGTTTAAAGAAAAAACAATCTCATCTGTTTTCTAAGCCCTTGTCTACTTTATTAAACTTTTTTAAGCATGTTTCTACTTATTTAGTGTCAATAATAAAGATTATATTATGCCCTTAAAAGTGCATAAAATATAACATTGTTGAGTGAAAAGACACAAATATTGAATCACCTGTTTCATATGTGGAATGTAAAAGTTTGATCTCAGAAATAAAGTGTAGAATGGTGATTATCAGAGACAGGGGCAGCTGTGAAGGAGGATATGGCTATTGGGGAGATATTGGTTAAAGGATATAAAATTGAAGTTATGTTCAGCTGGGTTACAAGCACCTGCCACCACACCCAGCTTTTTTTTTTTTTTTTTTTTTTTTTTGTATTTTTAATAGAGACAGGGTTTCATAATTTTGGTCAGGCTGGTCTGGAACTCCTGACCTCAGGTGATCCACCTGCCTCTGCCTTCCAAAGTGCTGAGATTACAGATGTGAGCCACCGCGCCTGCCCTGATTGTTTTTAATCATGAAAAAGTATAGGAGTGTGTCAAATGCCTTTTCTGTCAATTGAGATGATCATGTGGTTTATGACGTTAATTATCTTTTGCTGAGCTACCCTTGTAATCCTTGGGTAAATCCAACTTGGTCATTTTTTATACTGTTGGATTTAGTTTGCTAGTATGGTATTGAGAATCTTGCATCTACTTTCATTAGAGATCTTTGTATTTTTTGTTTTCTTACAGTGTATTATCTAGGTTTGGTATCAGCATCAGGGCAATTCTGGTCACGTAGAATGAGTTAGAAAGTGTTCTTTTCTCTTTTATTTCTTGGAAATATTTGAGACACACTGGTGTCAATTCCTTTTAAATGTTTGATATAATTTACCAGGGATGATATCTGGTCCTGGACATTTTTTTGTTGGTGGGAGGCTTTCGATTGCAGATTCAATCTTGTAATTGTTAAGATTTTTCTATTAATTCTTAATTCAGTTCAGATAATCATATATTTCCAGAACTTGGCCATTTCATCTAGGTTGTTTTTTGGCATATGATTGTTTATAATATGTTCTCATACTCTTGTATTTCTGTAAGATCAGTAGTAATGTCCCTACTTTCAACTCAAATTTTACTTGTGTCTTTTCTCTTTTTTCCAATAGTCAAACTAAAGAACTGCCATTTTTTAAACTTTTTTCAAAAACCACCTTTTGCTGTTGTTGATCAAGGAATTATATAAAAGATCAAAGGCAGAGAACTGAATTTTTCATAACAAATACATCAATATTGTATAACACTATATTAAAAAGTCACTAGAAAATATGTATGCTACACTTTTATATTACAGTCTTTATTGCAATGTTATTTCAATGAATGTCAGAGTCATCTTTTGTTTGTTGTGTTTCTCCCCAACCAGACAGTAAGTGCCATGAATTAGTAATCACACTGTTCGTTATTACATCCTCAGTGCTTAACACCATGCCATCCAAGGAGTAGGCAACTCAAGTATTTGCAGAATAACTTAAATAAAAAATATCTCTTGGGGAAATCAAAGTGGTTATACTCAGGTGAAGAAAGACTGTAAGGTGGGAAAAAATAATGGAAGAAATGAAACTGATGCTATTAGAAATTCATTAGTGTTTCAAAGTCAAGAAAGAACCACACCTATATCTAAAGTATGATGTCAGCTTTACTACACCCATATTGTTTTTGTAGAAAATCAGAAGGATTTTGAAGCAGCTCTAAGGAACATGCTATTAAATGAATAAGAAAACTTGCACTTATGAAACTATCTATAAATGTATGAGAAGTATCTCAACTTTTTAAACAAGTTATATTTCTAAAAGAACCAGAAGCCTGTAACTGCTCCCAAAATAACGAAAGTCCTAACACTGTACCAACAGCAAGAAAACTGAAAGTTTTACTGCCACCAAGAAGTCCAGTCTATCCAGTGGACAATAATAAGAGACAAATAACAATTTCTTAAGAGTTTAAAACAAGGCCAAGAAGGAGAATAGGCAGTATACAAGGGGAACCCTCACTTCTACCCTTGGAATACAGAGAGAAGGGTCACCATATCTGGCAAGCAGAGCTGTTATTTCACTTCTGGGGCAGACAAGGCAGATAGATTTCATAATTTTTGTTCAATGGGAATTATTAATTACAATGGACCAGTTATTAATATCTGTTTTTAGTCTTTACTCGACAGCAGTTCTATGGCATCTGTCCTATTTTTACACTGTTATTTTAAAATGGGTATATACTGGTTATGGGTATGGGTCAGTAGATAGTTTATCTTTTATTTTATAGTGGGTCATACCATGAGTAGTAATATCCTGACATAATGGAAAGAATGAACCGGACACAGTAACTATGAACTTTGAACTGGACACAATAACTATGGTCTTTAGGATTGTTCCTTGGAGGAGTGAGTAAATTCTGTTCGTACGAAAAAGGGTACATAGGCACTTAACTGGTCACAGTACTCTGCTTTAGAAGAGATTATTCAATACTTATTTTTCACTTCTTCAATAACAGTTTTGGCTAAGAACATAGCCACTCAGCAAATGAGTATGACTTCAGCCTTCCTTGCAATTAGGTACGGCCATGTTTCTGGGCTTTAGACAATGGAATGTAACTGAATCTAATGTAATCAACTACCTGGTCAAGTCCTTAAAAAATATATATATACACACACACACACACACACGTATATATCTCTCCATGTACCATACACACACACACACACATACACACACACACACACTTTTTAAGTTCTAGGGTGCATGTGCAGGATATGCAGATTTGTTACATAAGTAAATTTGTGCTATGGTGGTTAGCTGCACCTATCAACCCATCACCTAGGTATTAAGCCCAGCATGCATTAGTTATTTTCCCTAATGCTGTCTACCCTTGCTCTCTCCACCCTCTCCTCATAGGCCCCAGTGACTGTTGTTCCCCTCCCTGTGTCCATGTGGTCTAATTCTTCAGTTTCCACTTATAAATGAGAACATATGGTGTTTGGTTTTCTATTTCTGCATTAGTTTGCTGAGGATAATGACTTCCAGTTTCATCCATGTCTCTGTTAAGGACATGATCTCATTTCTTATGGCTTCATAGTATTCCATGGTGTATATGTACCACATTTTCTTTATCAAGTCTATTATTGATGGGCATTTAGGCTGAATCCATGTCTTCGTTGTCGTGAATAGTCCTGCAATGAACATACACAGCACATGTTCACATAATAATTAAATAATAGAATGATTTAAATTCCTTTGGGTATATTCCCAGTAATGAGATTGCTGGGTCAAATGGTAATCTGATAAAGTTTTAATACCCAGAATCTACAAGGAACTTCAGAAAATTTACAGGAAAAAAACAAACACTAAAAAGTAGGCAAAAGATATGAACAGACACTTCTCAAAAAAAAGACATACATACGGCCAAAAAACACGAAAAAAAGGCCCAACATCGCAGATCATTAGAGAAACACAAAACCACTGTGAGATGCCATTTCACACCAATCAGAATGGTGATTATTAAAACTCAAGAAAAAACAGATGCTGGCGAGGTTGCAGAGAAATGGGAATGCTTTTACACAGCTGGTGGAATATAAAATTATTTCAATCATTGTGGAAGACAATGTGGCAATTCCTCAAAGATTTGGAACCAGAATTACCACTTCATGGATATAATTATGAGGTCTTAAAGAAGACAATGGTCACCCAGAAAACTATTCCAACAGTTTCTTGGTTCAGGGCTAATTTATAAAATATGCAGAATCTGATGGCTTTCATAATCATCCTGGACACTTATTTACTCCTCAGTAGAAATATTTTAGAAAATTCCTCCTTCTGTTGCTACTAATTAAAAAGGGTAACAGTACAAACTATATTTCAGGCTGCAGGAAATGGTGAAAATTGGTTGCTACCATTTACACTTCTGGATATCACAAGAAGGCAAAGAAGAAAAGACACTAAGATTAATGAACAATAAAGGATTTTTAGAAAATAATGTATCCCTGATCTACAAATTTTTCTTGAATGGAGAAAAGAAGTAATTTTTATGATGCAAAGTCATGGGTAGAATTCCCTGTCTAGATACTTCGAGTGGTGGGTATAGAGCTACATATTTGGTAGAGAGTGTATGTGTGTAAACATTCTAAATGAGCATGGCCACTGCAATGCATTCAAAGCCCAACAAGTCTTAAGTTGCAAAGCAAATGGCAAATCAATTCTGTCAAACTGCAAAGTCATTTATTTTGCCTTGAGAACCAAGCAGGCACATATTTATTCCCTATTGCAACATAAAGCATACATCATTTCTTATAGTACCAAATAATTATTCACGTTAAGTGATTTATATGTAAACAAAAAGCCTATTGTTTTTTTTTTTTCCATTTAACCGTATAGTTTTTATTCCTGACATCTATTCATTAAGCTCACCAACTTTTTATATACTATATCTAGGGCTTGTCTCTAGCAAATCAATACCCCATAAGATACTCAGTATGTCTTATGACATAATGGGCAATAAAATAGGCTCTCTCAAGAGCCAGATAATCTAGGTTCAAATTTTGGCTACACTGTTAACTATAATGTGAGCATGAGTAAATTAAACCACTTCTCTGACTCTTTTATACCAGTAAATCAGGGTTATAATAATACCCACTTCAAGGCCTCCTATGTTAAATCAGTCATCTAAGAGACATAATATATTTTCTGGTATAATAAGCATATTGAATTAGAAATATTGCTATTCTGTATTGATTCCCAAAGACTTAAAAATGGATAAAATACAATAAGCTTTATATATATATATATATATATATATATATA
>NW_016107780.1:963361-993598 GCF_001604975.1 Cebus imitator | reverse complement strand
ATATATATATATATATATATATAAACGTATTCTATTTTATCCATATATATATATATATATGTATATATAGGCTCCATGTCTTGTAGACATGACTTTCTAAAAGAGAAGTTTACACAATTCATAGCAGGTACAGAGCAGAAATTGGCCAGCTATAGCTAAGGAAATTAGCAATGGTTTTCTTCAAGAGGTGTCATTTTGATTTGAGCTTTAAAAAATAAATCAGGACAACAAAAATGGGTTGAGGTATTCCAGAAAGCATGAACAGTGTGCAAAGGCAAAGAAGGCATTTTCAGGGAAAATGTAGTATGGCTCCGCTGAAGAATCAAGTATAATAACAAAAATGGTGGCAGCCGAAGCTAGATGGAAAATTGGAATCCTGGTTATGTGAAATCCTTAACTGATTTTCATATATCTTAAAATTTGCTAAGGTGTGTGAGTATTTCCATTAGAAAACTGGAGTAAATTGGTCTTCAAAATATTTTTTTAATAAGGATGAAACATGATTACTTGAAAATCAGTAAAAAGTTAACTTCAGGATGTTTTAACAAGAGAATTTTTAAAATTAAGCCATGACCATAAATAATCATAATAATTGAGCTGGAACTAATGTTTCTGAAGGGTTATATTTCTGTCTTATTCTTAACTGAAAAAAAAAAAAAACTACAGATAGTGGCTTCTAGGAAAGTTAATAAAACAAAATATAAATATAATGAGCAAACTGAATTAACAAACCAGGTGGTGTGGAGGAGTGATTTAGAAATGTCTCAACCACCCTACACAAATTAATCTATTTACATTGCATCATTATCATTATTAGACAGAAGCAAAAAGGGACAGGAGGCTAAGGGTGCATTTTATAGATACAAAAGACATATTTAAGTACTCTAGAAAGTTGCAGAGCCAAAGCAGGTATAGATTAGTTTTAATAAAGCTCTTTTGAAGAATTGCAAAAAAAAAAAAAGAGAAAAGTTCAAATAGAAATTAGTTTTCAATGACAAACATTCAGTGAGGTTGTGGAAAAGGTAATAAAAGCATTGTCATTGACATCTTTAAAATGAAAAATTTAGTTTTTTTCTGATACAATATTTTCAGTGTTTTACCTGATTATATCTACACACTAAATGAAATTTAAATTCCACTAAAATATCTTTATTTCTTATAGGTGTATTAAACTCAATACTTGTTTTCATATTTTGTTAGTAATTCAATGACTGGCTTGTAAGAATTCGCCAACGGTTTGAAGTAACTTACTTATAAAAATATTAACCAAGTAGTTTATGCCCTTAACACACACATATGAAAATTCTCATATAAATTATTATAATATTTTTACAATAGATATGTCTTTTTGAAATATGGAGATATTAAACTTTAAAATTACTTGAGTGTTTATATATGTCTAAATTTATAAAATTGTATGCACTAAATATGTATTCTCATTTGTATATAAATTATACCTTAGTAAAGCTGTTAAAAAGCAAATATTACCACTACACATACACTAACAGGCTCAGGCTGACTACAGCCAACAAGCACCAGAGCATACCACAGAGGGCCTGGAGATCACCCTGTCCTGCCCAACACAACCTGCTACTGATGCACACCACAGCGGGGACTGAAACCAGGCCCATATTGCCCAGCACTGCCTCTTCCAGGGTCATTGCACTGTGCAAGGGTCTAGGTATCAACTTGCTCCTCCTGTTGCCACCTGTGCACAGCTTCCTAGAGACTGAAGGGTGCCTTTCTCAGTTCCCAGAAACTGGAAAAATTGACCAGACACACCTGCCACAGCCTGTGATTGAAGGCCTGAGGACAGATCAGCCCAACCTACATATGCCCACCAATGCCCACATGCATTATCTGGGGGCCTGGGGATTGACCCACCCTGTCTGCCACCACCAGCATCCCCTCACTCCTACCCAGGGCCTGAGAAGGAGCCTTCCTATCCTGCCAGTACCTGCCCATGTCAGCTGAGAACCTGAGGATTGATATGCCTGATCCACCAGCATCTGCATTATCCACACACTCCTCCTGGGGCCTGAGATGGCCTTCCCATTCTGCCAACACCACAACGTATGGCACTCACTATCACACATGCCACCTGGGAACCTGGGGAGTGCCTTGTCTAGCCCACTGCTGCCACTGCTGGCACCCATGTGTGCCACTTGGTGAAATGAGGGTTGGCCCACCAACACTACTGCCAGGTTCACTGTGTGTGTATATGTGTATGTATGTGTATATATATATATATATATACACACACACACACATATACACACACACAGATATATATATATATGTGTGTGTATATATATATATATATATATATGTATACTTTAACCAGTCATCCATTCATGAGTCATTCATTCATGGATAAAGATTGATTCTTAGCCATGGTTTTACACACACACACACACACACACACACACACACACACATGTTCATACAATGTATTGTATAATATATGGTATATACAGTATATATACTGTATATATTGTATATATACACAATATATAGTATATATAATGTGTGTGTTTGTGTGTGTGTGTGTGTATATAAAATGTAAAACTATTTTGCCATTTAAACAATGAAATCCTGTCATTTGCAGCAACATGGATAGAACTGGATGGCATTATGTTAAGTGCAATAAGTCAAGCAGAGAAAGACAAATAGCACGTATTTCCACTCATGTGGCAGTTTTATAATGTTTGATAGCACAGTAGGTAAGGTGACTAAAGTTAACAACAATATATCATATATTTCAAAATAGCTAAACGACTTGAGATGTCCCCAAATAAAGAAATGATATATATTCAAAGTAGTAGATATTCTAAATACTCTAATATGATCATTTCATATAGTACGTATATATAAAAACACCACATGTATCCTCTGTATATGTACAAATGTATGTATCAAAAAATGTTTTAAAAGCAAACAGGGAAACAAATTTTTTTTAAAAAAACCTTTTGACATTTCTCCCCTTGCTATCTCTCCCCGTTCACATGTACCCCAAAACGTAAAATGCAATAAAATAAATGGGGGAAAAAAAAAAAACAAAACCATTTGAAAACAAGACAAAACCAAATAAATTACACGTTTCCCTGTTGAGAATTGCAGAAATAATTTTCTAAAAATAATTTGTTAATAAATTGTCTAAAAACTTATGACTAGTTAATTGGTTGTTTTTCACCTATAGATATGTGCACTGTTTATTGTTCTGTCAAAAACAAAAACTAATGTATGTTGCCAGATCTTCTCAAAAGTTTAGAAATCTTACACAGTTTGTTTTTGAAAAGTGATTAAGTCTATTTCAGGATAAAGAATCAAACAAACATCAGTAGCATTTGTCAATAGTAAAAAATCTGAAAAATTAAAAAGTAATCTCATTTGCAATAGTCACAAAATTACATATGTAGAAATTAACCAAGGAAGTGAAAGTCCTGTATAATGAAAGCTATAAAACACTAATAAAAGAACTTATAGACCACACACAAAAAATTTAAAAATTCCATGTTCACAGACTGGAAAAAACGACTTTCTTAAAATTTTCATACTAATCAAAGCAATCTACAAATTTAATGACATTTCTATCAAAATAGCAATGATATTCTTCTCAGAAATAGAAAAACATTATATATTTTATTTTTGTTGTTGTTGTATTGAGACAAGGTCTCACTGTCACCAAGGCTGGAGTACAGTGGCACAATCTCAGCTCATTTCAACCTCCACCTCCCGGACTCAAGGGATCCTCTTACCTCAGCCTAACAAGTAGCGGCTACTGCAGGTACATACCACCATGCCTGGCTAACTTGTTGTATTTTTTTGTAAAGATGGGATTTCACTGTGTTGCCCAGCCTGGTCCTGAACTCCTGGGCTCAAGGAGTTCACCCACCTCAGCCTCCCAAAGTACTGGGATTACAGCCACGACCCACCATGCCCGGCTGAAAAAACAATCCTAAAATCTATATTTAATCGCAAAAGACCCAGAATGCCCAAAGCTATTCTTAGTAAAAATAGCAAAAATGAGGAGTCATATTACCTGACTTCAAATTTCACTACAGAGCTATAGCAACCAAAACAGCATGGTGCTGGCATAAAAACAGACACATAGACCAATGGAACTAAACAGAGAACCCAGAAACAAATCCATACACCTATAGTAAACTCATGTTTGACAAAGATGCCAAGAACATACCCTGGAGAAAAGACAGCCTCTTCAATAAACGGTACTGGAAAAACTGGATATCCCTGTGCAGAACAATAAAACTAGATCCCTAACTCTACCTACTAAAATCAAATCTAAATAGATGAAAAAAAAAAAATACTTACATCGAAGACCTCAGACTATGAAACTGCTACAAAAATCATTAGAGAAACTTTCCAGGACATTATCTGGGCAAAAATTTCTTGAGTAATACCCCACAAGCAGAGACAACTAAAGCAAACTTGGACAAATGGTATGTCAGATTAAAAACTTTCTGCACAGCAAAGGAAACAATTAACAAAGTTTAGAAACAACCCACAGAAAGGGAGAAAGTGTTTGCAAACTATCCATCTGACAGAGTATATAAGGTGCTCAAACAACTTATAGGAAAAAGTCGAATAATTTGACTTTAAAAATGGACAAGGAACTTTAAAAGACATTTTGCAAAAGAAGACATACAAATGGCATATAGGCATATAAGAAGGTGCTCAACATCACTGATCATCAGAGAAATGCAAGTCAAAACTACAATAAGATATCATCTCACCTCAGTCAAAATGGCTTATATCCAAGGTAAGTAATAACAAATGCTGGCAGGTATGTGGAGAAAAAGGAATCTTTGTATACTGTTTGTAGGAATGTAAGTTAGTAAAACCGTTGTGGAGAACAGTTTAGAGATTCCTCAAAACCTAAAAATAGAACCGCCTTATGATCCAGCAATAACACTCGTAGTCATATGCTCAAAAGAAAGGAAATCAGCATGTCAATGAGATATCTACCCTCCCATGTTTGTTTCAGCACTGTTCACTATAGCTAAGATTTCTGAAAGCAACCCAAGTCCATCAACAAATGAATGGATAAAGAAAATGTGGTACATATACACAGTGGAGTACTATTCAGCCACAAAAAGGAGAATGAGATCCTGTTATTTGAAACAACATGCATGGATCATTACGTTAAGTGAAGTTAGCTGGGCATAAACAGAAAAACAAATATCGCCTCTTCTCACTTGTTTGTGGAACCTGAAATTCAAAACAATTAATCTTATGGGCATAAAGAGTAGAAGAATGGTTACCAGAGGCTAAGAAGGATAGCGAGGGGCTGGTGGTGGGGTGGGGAGGGTTAATATGTATTAAAATCATACAGAATGAATAAGACAAAATATTTACAGCACAACAGGGTGACTAAAGTCAATAACAATTACATTGCACTTTTAAAAATAACTAAAGGAATATAAAAATAGTTATAAAATTATGTACATTTAAAAATAATAAAGCAGCATAATTGGATTCTTTGTAACACACAGGATAAATTCTTGAGGGGACAGATACCCCATTCTCCTTGATGTGATTGTTATGCATTGTATACTTATATGAAAATATTTCCTGTATCCCATATATATACCTATTATGTACACACATAAAATAAAAAATGTTAAAGAAAAAAGAAAATGATTAAACCTAAAATGCAATAAAAAAAGAAAAAAAAAGAAAAAAAAGAAAATAGGAATAGAATCATGTTTTGTTTAAATGGGACCAAGAGTGTTCATCTTAGCCATTATGCTTCTTAGTTTCATGGGAAATGGCTTAGTTCAAGTGGGCACAGCTGTCTGCTAGGGCTTGACGCTGGTCCAGGTGTTAACTTACATATTGCCATTTTTGCTTGCATGAGTTTGGATATATTAATGGATTTTATCTTGTGATAAAAGAATTCTCACCTTTTATCTATCACATGAAAATTAAAATAACATCTAAGCTATAATGTTGTTATGAGACTCAAATAACATAATTTAAGGCACTTAGAGCTGAATCAAGAGCAGAGTAAGGACTATAACTGCTATCTATTACTTGTTATAAACATCTTTTTATTGTAGTTTTTCTCTCCTTCACCTCTACACATATGTGTGTATATGTGTGTGTGTGTGTGTGTGTGTGTGCACGTGCACGCACGCGCGCACACACACACACACACACACACACACACACACTCTTCCATATCACGGTATTTCAGGAAACAGAAACCACATATGCAAAGGCCAAGAGATAAGGCACTGTTTTCAGGTATAATGTGATTTGGTTCTAGGAGAAAACCGTTATAAGATGAAAACTGGGGGAACAAAGATAAGACATGAAATTGAGATCCAGGTAATTTTATGTAAAGAAAGGTATAGTTTTCAAATATTTGTTGATTTTACCATACTTGCCCAAAAAGACAACACTAATTTACACCTTTATTTCAAAAATAGACAAAAGCATTTATCAAGTACCTACTGAGTGTGTGAAACAGAAGCTAAGTGCCACAGCACATCCCTTAATAAACAGAAAATGATTATAGCTTTCACAAATCTTAATCTATTAGAGTACATTATAGTAATAGAACACCAATCTCTTCAATAAGACTCAATATGGGCCATCCTGGCTAACATAGCAAGATTTCACCTCCACAAAAGTTAAAAAAAAAAAAAAAAATTAGCCAGGCCTGGAAACACATGTCTGTAGTCTCATCTACTCAGGAGGCTAAGGTCAGGAGATCACTTAAGCCTAGGAGGACAAGGCTGCAGTGAGCTATGATGTCTGCACTCCAGCATGAATGACAGAGTGAGACCCTGTCTTTAAAAAAAAAGGCTGAACGTGATGAATGGCACAAAATGCTCTCAATATTTGCTATTTAGACAAATATGAAAATATTACATCTAGTTGAAGATAGGGGACCGCTTTAAGAATGGAGTGACATTTAAGGACATGCACAAGAGAAGGGTTAAATTTCAGTATCTGAAAGTGTAGTTTTCAGTATCTTTCCATGTCTTTAGTGGAATGTCACAATCCCTTTCCTTCTGGGGCAAAATAAAGCCATATACTCCATTATTATGCAATTTCCAGTTGAAACCTGGTTAATGTAATTCAGGTTGTATTCCTCAATATCCTCCTTAACAGGACCTTCAAATTAAATAAGCAATATGATTGAAACATCTAAATTCATGACATCAGAAGCCTGGGCCAAATGTGATTTTGCTGGCAGGGAACCCTGGCCTGATTTTTTTTGGGCTGGAACAACAAAGTCTAACATACTATTAAATATTTACTCATACATTTTAAAAAATTCCAGACAATTACTTGACAAAATCAAACAAATTGAAATAATTCCCAGATACATAAATTTATGTTGATATTTCCACAATTCTTATTAAATATTATGATAAATACTCTTAAAATGTCATTTAGTAAACAAAAACAAAAAAGCATTAACCAATTTTTTTTTTTTGGATTGACTTTAACGCTATAAACTTTTCAATATAAAAGTTGTTAACTAAAAGGTAAGGTCATTTTCTGGGCCAAACATACATTATTCAAGAAGGAAGCACTAGCAGACCATGGTGACCTCAGGAAAGCAAGAAAGTGCAGCCATGCACACTGCATTCCAAACATGGTAGAAGTGAATAAGCAACCCTGATGCTTGATTCTAGACAGATGTCTTTTCCTTAACCTTTGTTTCTGTGCTCAATATTAAGTGTTCCATTCTCTAGCAATCTTATATTTTCCCCAGCTTTGCTTGCTTGGAGTTTCTTCAGATAAGCAGATAAAAAAATATTGCAATAAAAGGCAAATGTGAGAGTAAATATTGTCAGAAACTTGGAGAATGCAACACAGTATAGGAGGAACAGCACAAGATTTTGTAAAATTCACCCTGGCTTCCATCTCAGATCTGTCATTAATGGGAGGGTAACCTTTGCAGGTCACTTGATCTCACTAAGCATCACCATTAAAATGACTGGTAATCGCTTCCCTGACTTATTTGTAAACTTACATATGGTAAGATATGTGGAGCATCTGCCTTACTATTTTCTATGCCATGCACAATGTAATTTAGGTTATTGTACCTTCTATGGTAATATAGATAAGGAAACCAGAAGCATGCAAGCGATTAAAATACAACCAATGATCTAATTACAACATTTAATTTTCTTGTTCTTTTTCTAGTTCTCATATTCTTCACTGAAACTTTTTGCTTCCTCGTGTAACCCTATACAATTTTTTCTTCCTTTAAGTACCTTCCTTTCTGTTTCTCATTCCATATCTCAGATGATTGTTTCTTTTGTTCTTCTTTTTACTGAATATCCTTAAATATTAGATAGGCTTGTATTCATTAGGGTTCCCTTCTTTGTTCTCCTTCTCTAATGTACTGACTGACAATTTATCTATGTGGATTAACTTCTACTTTTAATTCAATAGCTCCAAAATCATAGCTCCTATAATTTATATGTTATTTGTAAATACCTAAGTTGTATTCACATTCATATACCAAACCAAATTCAACATCTTTCCTTGCAAACCTAAGCCTCTATAGCAGTCGACAAAAGTAACATCTCAAATATGTGATTCTTTTTCTCACTTCTCACTTACAATATATAACCAGATTCTGTTGATTAAATTTTTTAAATAATCTCTTCAGTTGATTTCTCACCATTCTAACTGCAACACTCTAGTTTTAACCCTCTCAATGTTCTTTTCTAAAAAAAAAAATCATTTATTTATTCATTTCTAAGGCTTTAACCATTTATCCCTTGTTATCCAGTGTAGAAGGCAATAATCACATGTGGTTCTTGAGTATTTGAAATTTCATGTCTAGTCCAAATTCAAATATGCTATAAGAACAAAGTAAACACAGTCATTATATAAAGAAAATATAAAATATTAAGTTAATAATTTCTTATTCTTTACACATTAAAATCATAAAATGTGGGTATATTGGATAAAATAAAACATTATTAAAAAGAAATTTGCCTTTTTTTTTTTTTTTTACTTTTCAGACATTTTTAGAATTATATATATGGCTTGCCTTCTATGTTTGTTAGATAACAATGTCTAACCTACTCCTCCATTTTCTTGGCGAGTCATTTTTGATACAAACTGGATTGTGTCATTTCCTGCATTAATCATCTTGAATAGGTCTGTCATATCTTGAAGCAAGGTTACCTCATTGTGCAATTTTAGAATAAAATGAGAAAAATGTTGCTTTCAGTTGTACAATTCTACTTGCAAGACAAGCTTAAATTCTCTACCATGGATTAAGAGCCCTCTTAAATTATTTACCATCTTTATCCATCCCATGCCCTGATCTAATATTGAACTCTGATCACTTTAGCCATACTTAATTAGTTGCATTTCTAAACAATCTATTCACTTTTATGACTTTATGCCATTTAAGATGCTGTTTATAAGGCTCTGAAATGCCATATTCCAAGCAATCACCTACTAATTTTAAAGGCCCAACTGAGACCTCAACTTTCCAGAAAGGATTTTCCTTCTAACCCACTACCAAGGAAAACTAATTACTTTCTTCCTCATTCTTAATAACACTTAACCCATGCCTGTATTTTGTACTTATTACTTGTAAGGCTTAGTTTATATGCATCTCTTACATTAGAATGCAAGTGGTTCAGACAAGAGACCACTTGAATTCTAATGTGAATAACATGCATGTAAATAAATGCATATAAATATGTGGGCTATGGTTAAGCCTATGTATTTCCTCTCTACTCATATTCCATTCCGTAGGAGTCTAATTCCTTTTCCTAAACAGAAAGACAGACATGTCTGGGCCTGGAGAAAATACTGGGGATTCTGGAATTCTTTAGAATATTTTTTTAATATGGTTATTTTTCATCTAGTAATATAAGCCAGGCATAGAAAAAACAAATAGCACATGATCTCATGTATATGCAGAATCTAAAAATGTTGAACTTATAGCAGCAGGGAGTAGAATGTTGGTTACTAAAGACCGTGTTTGTGTTCCTAGGGGAAACTGGGGAGATGTTGGTCTAAGGATACAAAATTTTCAGTTAGATAAGAGAAATAAGGTCAAGAGATCTATTGTACAACATGGTATCTGCAGTTAATAGCAACATACTGTACTGAAAATTGCTATGACAATAGATTTTGTGTTTGCCTCACAAAAATAGTTTGCGAAGTAATGCATATGTTAATTAGCTCAATTTAGCCATTCTACAATGTATACATATTTTAAAGCAGCATGTAATACATAATAAACATTATAATTTTTAAATAAATTTTACTGTGTACATTTAAGATATAAAATATGACATTATGAGATATACACAGATAGTAAAATGGTCACTATAATGAAGTAAATTAACATATCAGTCATCTCACATATTTACCCATTTTTTGATTTTTGCTTTGGTGGCAAGAGCAGCTAAAATATACTAATTTAGCAGGAATCCAAAATGCAGTACAATTTTATTAACTATAGTCCTCATGTTCTACATAGGGTACTCTAGACTTGCTCATTTTACATATTTGTTACTTTGTATCCTCTGACCTGCATCTCCCCATTTCCTCTCCCTCTCCACCTCCTGCTTCTGTTAAACACTGTTTTATTCTCTGTCTCTGGTATATCTGACTTATTAAAGAAAAAAAAAAAAAACTCCACATGTAAGTGAAGTCATGTAATATTTTTTCTTTCTGTATCTGGTTTCACTTAGCACAATATCCTCCAGTTTCATCCATATTGTGGCAAACAGCAGAATCTCCTTCTTTTTCTAAGGCTGAATAATATTCCTTTATATATGTATACCACAATTTATTTTCCTTTTGTCTGCCCACAAAAACTTAACTTGCTTCTTTATCTTTGCTGTTCTGTATAATTCTGCAATGAACATGGGACTCCAGATATATTTAGGAAGTGATGATTTTATTTCTTTGCAGATATGCCCAGAGAGGGATTTCTGGAATATATGGTAGTTCTATTCTTAATTTCTTTAGGAAATGCCATACTGTTTTCACAATGGCTGTACCAATCTATATTCCTAACAACAGCGTTCAAGTATTTCATTGTCTCTATATTCTCACATTAAACATATGATGTGTATGCCATTTATTATCTCTTTATTTTCCTTGCCCCCCCATATTCTTTATAATAGCCATCCTAATAGTTGTGAGGTGACATATTTGGTGTCATTAATTTGCATTTCCCTGATGATTAATAATCTTTTTATTATCTATTGTACATTGTTAAGTCTTCTTCGGAGAATGTATCAGCAAGTCATTTGCCCATTTGTAATTGATTTTTGTTTTCTTACTAGTAAGCTACATAAGTTAATAAAATTTAGATATTAAAATACATGGTTATAAACCTTATCAAATATTTGATTTACAAATGTTTTTTCCCAATCTGTAGGCTGTGATTTTATTTTATAGATTGTTACCATTGTTATGCAGAAGTTCTTAGTTTCATATAGTCCCATACATATCTTTTGTTTTGTTTTCATCGCAGAGGACAAAGCTGCTGTAGTCTCATTGAAAAATATAAATGGTAATTTGGCCATGTGATACCCCATTTTGCTTAAATAAGGAATCAAAAATTATACAAATTTGCCTGAGAGTCTTTGCCTCAACATTTATGCTATGTTACCCATTTAATTTTTAGTGGCTTTTCTGAGTCCATAAAACCACAGCAACACAAAACTATGGCTGTGTATCAGTCTGTTCTCATTCTGCTAATAAAGACATCCCCAACTCTGAGTAATTTATAAAGGAAAGAGATTTTAATTGACTCACAGTTCCACATGGCTGGAGAGGCCTCACAATCACGGGCTCCTTACTTATGCAAATTTCTGCAGCAGGCTTGGATTTCTCCCCAGAAAATGGGTTTTTCTTTTCTATTGCATATTCAGGCTGCAAATTTTCTGAACTTTTATGCACTCTGCTTCCTCTTGAACAATTTGCCACTTAGAAATGTCTTCCACAAGATACCCCAAGTCATCCCTCTCAAGTTCAAAGTTTCACACATCTCCAGGGCAGGGGCAAAATGCTTCCAATCTCTTTGTATAGCAAGAGTCATCTTTAACCTGGTTCCCAACAAGTTCCTTATTTCTATGTGAAACCACCTCACCCTTGACTTTATTATGGGTATTACTATCAGCACTTTGGTTAAAGTCATTCAATAAATCTCTAGGAAGTTCCAAACTTTCCCACATCTTCCTATCTTCTGAGCCCTCCAAGTCTCTACAAAGTTCCCAACTTTTCACACTGTTTTATCTTTTTCTGAGCCCTCCAAACTGTTCTAACCCCTGCCTGTTATCCAGTTCCAAAGTTGCTTCCACATTTTCAGGTATCTTTACAGCAGCACCCCACTCCTGCTACGAATTTATTGTATAATTTTGTCCTCATTCTGCTAATAAAGACATGCCAAAACCAGGTAATTTATAAAGAAAAGAAGTTTAACTGACTCACAGTTCCACATGGCTGGGGAGGACTCACAGTCATGGCAGAAAGCAAAGGGAAAGCAAACACATCTTATATGGCAGCAGGCAAGAGAGCATGTGCAAAAGAACTGCCCTTTTGTAAAACCATCAGATTTTATGAGACTTTTTCACTATCATGAGAGGAGCATGTGAAGGAACTACCACCATGATTCAATTACCTCCCACTGGGCCCCTCTCCTGACACGTGGGAATTATGGGAGCTACAATTCAAGATGAGATTTGGGTGGAGACACAGTCAAGCCGTATGAGGCTGACTTTGAAAAAGATGGAGAATATACTTAGAAGATTACTAAAGGTCTACATAATTAATGGAAATTGAAATTCTTGACTTTATAATGAACAGAAACTAAGATATCTCCACTTTTTAACACGCAGGGAATTCTATCAGTCCTTGGTTGCAATGCCCTTACTATAGCTGCGTAGGTTGTCTTCAGAGGCCTTCATAGGCCTCCACTGAATATCTGGAGCAGATATTTCTTTTGTGGACCTGGAGCCTCTTCTACCATAACACTTCATGATTGTTGAAATCTCTATTTAATTATTTAACTTCTCAGTGACTGCAATTTTATTCTTTGGTGTGTTGCTCCTGCAAGAATAGCTAAGAATGAGGCCAAAAATGGAGGCATATGTAAGGCTCACCTCAAAGTTTAACCCTTTACTCTGAGACATTTCCCTCATTTCTGAGTGTCTTCATTGTTCTCTGATGTTTCAGTCAGTTAATTTTATAGTTTGTATAGGTTTAAAAGATGTGTTCATGAGAAATTAGAAAGTCCTAATTAGTAGTTTATTAACCAGTAAACTACTAATTAGTAGTCCATTAGAAAGTACTCCATTATAGGTAAAAGGTGATGACCCTCCATTACTGGGGTTTTGTTCAGAGGACTTTGAAAGTAAGTCAATATTTCAGACTTTCTAATTGGCTCACATGATGGAGTATAGAATAATTCACCAACATGGTAGATATAAAAAGAAGGTAAGGTTGAAAGGGATGCATAGGGGAGGTGTTAAGCAATAACTTCATTTAATATACGATGAATATTAGAGGGAAAACTGGTGAAATGTGTAATACTTCATAGATGTTATGCATACTAAAGTTATTACTGGACATACATGACTGAGTCACTTGATTATAAACAAATGTGCCATGCTCATATAGCTGTTGATTTGACTTCATGTCTTGAGTCCCAAGGTAAGTTACACATGTGGGAAGCACATAATTTGAAGCAAACTTAACGATATACTTTCTCTAAGTGAACAAACCTAATAATGCTATGAAAATACTAAGGATTTTCATATAAGTCACTTTATTTTAAATATTGTCAAGTTGATATGTCAAGTGTCCTAATTAGTTATCCTCAAATGTTCAACTCAACGAAACAGGAAGTCAGTGAATTTTCACAGGATTCTACCTAAACTTGTAACCTCACAGTTCTTCTAGGATATATCTTGATGTTCATTGTTTCAAAATAGTGGAATATGTTAGATTCTGAAAGAAAAACTAGCATCTCTAATGTCATATGTTTTATTTGTATTACCAGTCTAAATGTGTGGTAAAGTTGACTTGGCAAGACCTCTTTACCATTGCTTCATCCATGATTTGTCATTTTTTTTTTTTTTGCTCATTAAATAATAAATTTTAAAATACATTGATATCTTTAAAACTCAGGCTGCTTTCTTAGATTAGCAATAATCTATCCAACGTAAGGGCTATTTTTTAGACTAGAACTTTCATAAAAATGAAACATCAAATATGGTAAGATTTTATATATTAAATTTTTCAATTGCTGAAGAAAGTTCACAGAGGCCTAAGGGGCAAAAACCTTTTCAAATGGATAACTGTTCCAAAGGTCACAAAATGTACCCAAAACCTTTAAACTAATTAGATTGAAAAGCTTCCTTCAGCAAATGCAGTTTACTAAACCCTGTTTCACCTCCACCAAGTTTAGAAATGATTTACATTACTTGTGACATTACAATGATGCCTCTATAACTTTTCTTCAATGTAAGAGGGCAAACTTTCAACCCTGGAGATGATCTATAATCCATCTCCTTACAGTTATTAGCAAATGCATATAATTCATGAGGGCTTTAGAGTACGACGTACTGGCTTACCTTTTGCTATGGTTTGAAAGGGTCCTTAAAAGTTCACATGCTGGAAGCTTAATCCCAATGTTGAGAGGTGGGACCTAATAATAAATGATTAGGTCATGATAGCTCTGTGTTCATTAATGGATTAATGTTATCGCAGGAGTGTGTTAGTTAGAGCAAGAGTGGGCTTGCTGTAAAAATGAGTTCTAGTCATACCTGCTCTCTTGTTCTCTCATGCTCTTCTGCCCTTCTGAAACCTCTGCCATTAAATGAAACAGCAAGAAGACACTCACCAGATGTTGACACATTGATGTTGGACCTTCCAGTCTTCAGAACTATGAGAAATAATTTTTTTATCGATCTAAATTACCTGGTATGTGGTATTCTGTTATAGCAGCATAAATAGGTTAAGATGCCTTTAACATTGCTTTTATAAGTGAGAATATTTCCCTTTAATTAATATCTACTGAGTGTAATTTCCAACCTTGGTGACAGACAACATCATTGTGAAAATCACATGTGAAGGGAATTAATTGTTTCCGTAAATTAATTCACCTTATAATTTTGAACAAAAATCACATAGTGTATATCTTTGCTACTAAACAATTTGCTTGTTAATCATCAAAACTAATTTTTGTCAGTATTACATGGATCTGATTTATCTTGAATATGTAACTAGAAGTAGCTTTTAAAACATTAGTATATAACATTAAGGAGAGATAAGTGAATGGAGAAGCAATTTGTCTTAATTTGTATACAGGTCAGCTAAGGTATTTTATTTCTGTTTAAAGTCAAACACATTACATAAGACAGAGAAGCTGCATTATATATTGGGAAAATACAAACCAAGTATAGTGGCTGGCTGGCTCACAATGATTACCTCATCTCTAAAAATGACTGAATAATTTAAGGGTGCCATCATGTCTACCCTAGTATCCATAAATGTTTGCTTGACCCAGGCCAATTGATCCATGATTCCTATGGAAATTTAAACTTCAATGAAGAATCAAATTGACATGGAGGTCACTGAACCTGAGTTGTCTGAACTCAAGAAGAAGCCACTGAAACCTTACCTTTATAATACTAAAAGAGCCCTAAGCCTTAGGGTTTCTTTTTGTTGTTGTTGTTGTTTTTGAGACAGAGTCATGCTCTGTTGCCAGGATGGAGGGCAGTGGCACAATCTCGGCTCACTGCAACCTCTGTCTCCTGGGTTCAAGCGATTCTTCCACCTCAGCTTCCGAGTAGCAGGGACCACAGGCGCGAGCCACCACACCCGGCTAATTTTTGTATTTTTAGTAGAGATGGGGTTTCACCATGCTGGCAAGGATGTTCTCAATTTCTTGACCTAATGATCCGCCTACCTCGGCCTCCCAAAGTGCTGGGATTACAGGCATGAGCCACTGTGCGGCCTATCCTTAGTTTTTAGTTGTTACCTAAAGTTTATTAGTCACCCCAATATATTTTCAACAAATTATTTTCTTTTTCAAAACCTTATATGTAAGCAGTAGGAATTCAACTCTGAAACTGGTAGAAGTACAGCAGGATGTTATCTCTTTTGCATACTCTCATACATGTATTTCTCATGCAGAGAGACAGTTGGGTAATGATGAAAAACAGCTATTTCTGTGATCCAGTCTTAACTCCAAAATCTATTCAGCTATGTAACCTAGAGCAACCATGGTTTTTCTATGTCTCTGTTTTCCCATTTTAAAAAAGGAGTAATAGTTCCATATATCTAATATAGTTGTTGGCATTAAATGAGTGAACATAAATAAAGTATTAGATTTAAATCTAGCACACAGAAAACAATATTTGAGTGCCATGCACTACTATTTAATAGCTACTAAGTTATAGATAACTGCAATTTTTAAAGAACTCAGAGCTGGGGCAAATCCGAAAGCAAAGACAAAAGAGGCAGACTACAGGTTAGGGTTCAGGAGCAAGTAATACAATGAAATTTTCACAAATAATTGCTTTCTATGGCCAAACTTCATTTGAAAAGCCAGGTGCTTGTTTTCAAAGTTACTGTCTATTTTTAAAGAAATCACACCCAGAATATAAAATCTCAAAATTGTATGATTTCCTCACGCAGCTGCTTTATACCAAATGATAATTAAACTGTAAATTATTGATATTAATTAGGCGGTGCCATGCATGTTCTATTTAAGTTTCATTTTCTTAAGGAAAATACAGTAGAAATAGTTGTGACTGAAATAATTTATACTTTAGGATTATGGTATAATAAAATTATGTCAAATAATAGCAAAAATCATTAACTAAAATATTAATAAAAGGAAAAATACCCAATCACTCAAGAAACAAAACACCATAGTTTGGCATCTATAATATGAATCCTTTATGAAAAGGAGTTATTTGAAAACATTTTTAAATTTGTGGTTCAATGTAATAAAGGCTCAAACTATGCGTTGTTTCATTTTATGCTATATGGATAAAACATAAGATAAAACACATCGTAGGCATTACTAACAAAATATTTGTTATCATTCAATGCTTTAAAAAAAGTATTATGCTGGCTATTTGGATAAGCATTCTGTGTTAATCCATTTCCACACTGCTCTAAAGAACTACCTGATACTGGATAATTTATGAAGAAAAAAGGTTTAAGTGACTCACAGTTCCACAGGCTTTACAGGAAGCATGACTTGGAGGCTTTAGGAAATTGACAGTCATGGAGGAAAGCAAAGGGGAAGCAAGGATCTTCTTCAAATGATGGCAGGAGAGAAGGAGAGTGAAGGGAGAAATGCCACATGCTTTTTAAACCATCAGCTCTCATGAGAACTCACTCCTATCATGAGAGCCGCAAGAGAGAAATCCACCCCCTGTTCAATTACCTCCCATCAGCCGTCCCCCCAACCCAATTCTACATGAGATTTGGTCAGGGATACAAATCCAAACAATATCATACTGTTATAAAAATTAATCATTTTGGCTATAGGGTTAAAATGATAAAAATATATGTAAAAGTATGACTGGCATTTTTATACAATTTAAATTTATTAGAGAGACAGGTGTGTACCAATAAACGAGTACTACCCAAAGTAACATGATTTAGAATGGAGCAAAGTAGAAGATGGAGTGTAAACAAGGAGAAAGAAGTTAGTAAGTCCTCCTGTGAAACTAGGGAAAACCACAAGAAAGTAACACTGGAGCTGAGGTTAAGTGAAGGGCACTATATGCAAAGATATGAAAACAAGAGAACATTTCATCTTTAAGGAACTAAAAACGGTATGTTTCTGAAATTTAAAGCATCAAAGAGGATACCTAAAGGGGAAAACTACTGGATATATAGGCAGGGAGCAAATCTATATTAGATATATGAATTTATTGTTCAATTTTAAAGGTGAGAAAATTGACACATAGAAAAACTGTCTTGTCCAAAGTTGCATAAATTATAAAGGAACTATGTGTGTCCAGGAGTCAACATTTTATATCTTATAATAAAAATACATACACGGAAAGATTTTGAAGATCTATGATACTTGGATACAACATGCTTATTTGTAGAAATCAGGCTGTAAGTCTTTAGTATTTGATAGGCATTCAGTAAAATAATGAATGTTGATTAATTACAGTAGAAATATTAAATTACAAAACATATACTTGAAGTTACTCATGTTGAGATATGAACCTTACTATTAATTGACCTGAAAACTACTATGAAGGACCTAAATTCATCAGGCTTTACAAAATGATTAGAGAAAAAAGCAGCTACAATGAAAATTAAATATTCACTCAAAGCAAATTATTTCTTTAAACTTAATATAATCAGAAAAGTCCCTGGATTAGGAATAAAGATGTCTTAATTCCAGAGCTCTTACTATTTTTATTATCTAACTACCTAATAACAGAACATACAAACAAAAAACTTAAAAACTAGTAAAAACAAAAAAGTGCTTTAATGCATTCTCTAGTCTTCTGTTAAAACATATGAGCATCTGATCTGAGTTCTAAGCAGCAGCAATAAAATTTAGGATATCTTTATTTATGTAATTAACATTAACTGTTTTATTCCAATCATAAAATATATGGATTCAAAGGCTGTAATTTGTATTTTACTCTACAGACCATCTGTTTCCATGTACTTGTCACTTAATCTAAATGATGGGAATACATAAGCAAATTCTGCTCTCTGGATTTCCTGGCTAATGACAAGTTAAAACCACTTCCATGGCAAATGGGTATATTCTTGGTTTTACTTTAGAAAACAAACAAATGGTGCATGATACAGAAGTTATCTTATTAACAAAAGCACAGTCCTCTTGTCTAATTGGAAGACTGATATAAATTATGACATAGTTTTGGCTACTCTAACAGAGACCTAAATAATAGTGACTTAAGGAAGATGAAGATAGACTCACATGTCTCTTTAGCTTTAAGTAGTCCATCAATAATATGCTGACTCTCTGGTGGCAGAAATCTGGTACCCTATCTTTTTACTTCACTATGTAGTGTTGTCCTGTTTTCCATGGTTTGAGATGGCTCACTACTACCGTATACATATTCCAGCCAGTGAGGTGGAGATATGTCTACTTGAACATATCTATTTGGCTAGCACTTAATCACATGACCATTCATAGCTGTAAGACAAATTTGTTAATCTAGTTTTTATTATGATTAGCCATGTGTTCATTCAAAACCTGCAAATGTTATTCCAAAGAATGGTTGTCAGGAGTATCCCATATCTGCCACATCCCTGATAAAATTTTCATGGAGAAAACAATGATAAACTTAGAATTGAGGAATTAATAATGATATAAAAAGTCTTTTATCTATTTGCAGTAAATATCTGTAAATCTTCTACAAGTTTCTGTCACTCACAAACAGATATTTAATAAGGGGTAAAAGATTTTGAAGTATATTTAAATCTATATAACTACTTTTTGTAAATGAGGTTTTAAATAGTTACCATTTTTATTTATTTTACCAATCAAAACAATTTTCTTTTTTTTTCATTTCATATTCTGCTGATTACTAGGAATATGGAAGGATAAATAAGTTAACTAATTAAATTGTAGTACAGGAATAGTTTAAAAACATAAGTTTGATTGCTTTGTATATGAAAAGTATGTCAATATGGATTCTTCTGTTAAGGATAATGGATTCTTGTGTTATGGATTCTTGTCTCACCAAGGGTAAGAAAGTTTATTACACCAAGTTATGGGCTCCAAGTTTATTACACCTCTTTTATCTTTTAATTTTTTTGTGTATTTTTCTGCACATTTCCTAACTCCACCCATGATCCTATATTCACCAAGCTTTTGTATTAATCATATTTCTCTCCTTCAAGAACTGTTGCCTGATAAACCAATCCATTCTATACTGCTAGTGAGTCATGATGCTTCTCTTTGCCAAAGGTTTTTTATTTCATATGATAACTGACAAGGAAGGATAATACATGACTAGAACAAATGAATCCAGAGCAATTACTTTTAGGAGACTGAAGCATTGAGTACGAGAAATAATTTTCAAGCATTTCAGCCTTTTCAATGCTCCTCATTCACAACCCATTAATAGATATCTATTCTCTTACATAGATTGTTTCATCACAACACATGACAGATAACTATAGACATTCTTTCATTGAATTAAATGTAATGTTTTATAAAAAGCTGAAATCACTTTAATAATGGTTTGTCCAAGAAATTAAATATATCAATATAATTAAAGCATGGAATTATCATTTTATCATTCAATTTGTCATTTTTTGCCACGTATATGTGGCTATAGAACTTACTAAGCTTTTGTAGAAGAAATACTTAAACATTATAAATAATACACTGAAAATATTCCTTGAATCTGTATGGTTGAAGCTTAATTTTCAACTTAAATCAGGACCTATGATTATCTTCTTAAGTATGGGCTGCATATTTTTCTACTGACTGAGAATTTTAGTAGGATAATTTTATTCTTGAATATTTTCCAAATAAGTCTTACATCTTCATGGAGATGTAAAGATAATTTTTTATATAACATTCTATTGCTAAATGCGTAAGAAAGTGATGTAATACAATGCACAAACTGGGTCATTAGAATTTATTTACATGAATACATGATAAATAATAACTCTTTAATTTTTAAAATATATTTTAAGGTTAAAGTAAGATACTTCAACATTGCTTTTAATTGTATAACTTTTCGTTCAACACCCGCCTATGAGAGCACATGGACACAGGGAGGGGAGCACTACACACTGGGGTCAGTTGGGGGGAAATAGGGGAGGGACGGTGGGGAGTGGGGAGCTGGGGAGAGATAGCAAGGGGAGAGATGCCAGATGGGGAGGAAGGCAGCAAATCACACTGCCACGTGTGTTCCTATGCAACAATTTTGCATGTTCTTCACATGTACCCCAAAACCTAAAATACAATAAAATAAATAAATGGGGAAAAAAAAAAAAAGAAAAGAATTGTATAACTTTTCATACAAAAGCTTTAATTATGTTTAGGAAGTGAAGAACATATATATATATGTATGTATGTGTGTGTGTGTGTATATATATATTTATATACATATATATACACGTGTGTGTGTGTGTGTGTGTGTGTATACATACAATGTGAAGTAGAAAACTTTCAAACAAAATCTCAATTGCTTGACACAATTATATGAATTTGGTACACAAATTAAATTGATAAATTTTCAAAGCCTCGAGTATAGGGTGTACACCAAATATCTTATTCCATATAATATTTTTGTATACTGAAGTAATTAAATTCATCTTATATTGTCACATAAGTCCAAAATTGTGTCAACCTGGTGAGAATATAAGCTTTACAAAAGACACAACATAGAATGGTTGAGAGTGCAGATCCTTGAGCTCTATTTACCAGCTTGAAATTCTGGCTCTGCTGCTTATTGGCTATGCAACCAGGTTTGGCTTACTTAACCTCTCTGGAATTCTGTTTTTCCATTTCTAAATTACAAAAATAGGTACTTAGAATTGTTGTGAAATTAAAATTATTTGATACAACATAGCACTTTTTCTCATGTGGGAAAAAATGGCCATTCAAGTCCATAACCAGGTGGTTAGAATAGTCATTGTTATCTTTATGTGTTTCTGTTATTATTGTTTTTTATATAACATTTGTTTATATAAATGTAGTTGTTTCTAGTTTAGATAATGAATGGAAAAATTTTCTAAAGGCATGGCTTGTCTCTCACTTTTCATCTCTATTCTCAAGCCACTAAATTAAGTTTATAAAAATATGTAACAACAAATGACAGAAAATATATTTTATCTAATAAACATCAGATGATCAGATATCCATTTTAATCTTTATATTATACTAGTTTTATATTATGTTTAATCAATTATTTTTCTAATTTTAATTTTATACATTTTTATGATGAAAGCAACCAACAAAATTTTTAACAATTACAAAATTTAAGAATTACAAAATAGAGAAAAGAAAATAAAGATTCTAATGTTCTAATGCCATCACTTTTAGTATTTTCTTTTCTTTCCCTATATTATTATTCTCTGCACATTTGACTTACACAGAACTGTGGTGCATGTAAAATTGTATGTCCTGCTTTTCTTCCTTAACTTTGTAACATAAATTTCTTATTAGTATATAGTCTCTATAAACATTATCGTTTAACAGGTGCATAACATTTAATATGAGTCTTATAACAATTAACCATTTTACAAACAACTTTGTTTTTTATTTCCTATCTCAGTGAATAACATGCTTAATGTCTAAAGCAGAAGTTAAAATCTTGCCTGACTCTTTCTCATATACTTCCAACTTTCACAAATCCCATCAGTTATAAAACTGAATATTCTTATTTTCTCAACATAAGGTGAATATAGACACCTTTCTCCAGCAACTGTGCTGCTATTTCAATTCAGGTCATAATTTTCTTTAGTATAAATTATTATACAACCTCCTAACTAATCTTCCTGCCTACTATCTTGCCTGTTAGAAATCTATTATCTACTCTACAGTCAGGGTGACTCTTTTAAACGACAAATTTAAGCAGTAGCTTTCATGCTTAAAATGCATAGCCAGTATTCATTCTCAGGGTAAAGTTCCAATTCTTTAATATGTCACATAGGCCTTCCCTGATTTGTTAAGTATGATAGCTGCACTAGCCTCATTTCTTCATTCTACACCTTTTACTGTGTCCTCTGTTCATAATGAAACTTTTTACGTTTGTCAATATGAGCCATTATTACCCTGGACATATGTACATCCTATTTCCTTTACATGAATTACTTCCTTGCTTTCCATTCTACACTTTACTTTCAACCACTGATAATCACTTAAGATTAATTTGAGATATTAGCAATTTTAAAGCAAGCTCTTGATTACAGGCAATAATAAATTGAATGCTTCTTCTATGGACTTTCATTAAAACCTACACTTACCTCTTTGTTGACCCTTATCATACACTATTGTCCTTGCCCTACTTATAAGTCTATTTTCCACAATCAACAAAGTAATCACAGTCTGGGACTAAATTTTCTCCATCTTTAATGTAGAATTTGTCTTGACTTTAGCAAAATTAACTTCAAGTGGTTAAACCAATGAGTATTATTTTACTTTTTTTTTCGCCATTACAAAAAAACACTTTTATAAACAGTTTTATGATGGTGGTGGCAGCGGAGGCAGCAGCTGGTGCTGCTTTTTCTTCTTCTTCTTCTTTTCCTTCTCTTCTTCTCTTTTCCCTCCCTCCCTCCTTTCCTTCCTTCCCTCCTTCCCTACTTCTTCTACTCCTTCTCCTACTCCCCTCTCCCTTTTCCTCTCCTTCTCCTTTTGTTATTCTTTATATTTAAATGTTTTTAAATGCCATTTGAGTATGCTGACTCGGCATTCTGATATAAGTTTTTTAATTAGGTAAATTTTGTAAAAATTTAAGCCTTTTAACCTACTTCCAGATGTAGGCTTACTATTAATCTATTGAACTTTGTGGGATGGTTAAATATAGTACTCTGCAGCAGTTAGTTCCTGAGATTCACATTCACTCCTTAAATTAATACTTTCTTCTAGATTGGTTTTATCATTGAAAGCTCTTATTTCTAGAATGAAGAATGCTTTCCCTATGGTAATTCTGCATGTGTTTCACTTCATTCCGCCCCATGTCTTGTGAACAGGACAAGGATTGATATCAATCATCAATACAAGAACTTTGTGATTTGCCAGTAATTATTTCTTTTACACAAGATACTTTTTCATATTTGTATTACATTAATCATTAAGATATAAAATAGAAGAAATATGGTATTACTATGGTTAAAATAAGTGAAAAGTTCTAGAGATGAGTTTTTATGGAAAGTAGAGTAAGAGAATTCATGAATTTATTTGTAAAGGCTGCTATAACAAATGGACAAAAACTTGGTGGCTTAAAAGAACAGAAATGTAATTGCATCAACTAACAGGCAAAATAACCAGAGAGTATCATAATGACAGAACTAAATTCACACATAACAATATTAACCTTAAATGCAAACAGGCTAAATGTCCCAAATAAATGACACAAACTGGCAAATTGGATAGCGAGTCAAGACCCATCGATGTGCTATATTCAGGAGACTCATCTCATGTGCAAAGACACACATAGGCTTAAAATAAAGGGGTGGAGTAATATTTACCAAGCAAATAGAAAGCAAAAAGAATCAGGGGTTATAATCCTAGTCTCTGATAAAACAAACTTTAATCCAATGAAAATCCAAAGAGACAAAGAAGGACACTACATAATGGTAAGGGGATCAATGCAACAAGAAGAGCTAACTATCCTAAATATATACACATCCAATACAGGAACACACAGATTCATAAATCAAGTTCTTAGAGACTTACAAATAGACTTAGACTCCCACACAATAATAGTGGGAGACTTTAACTCCCCACTGTCAATATTAGATCAACAACACAGAAAATTAACAAGGATATCCAGAACTGCAGTCAGTTCTGGACCAAGAGGACCTAATAGACATCTATGGAACTCTGCACCCAAAATCAACAGAATATATTATTCTCAGCCCCGCATTGCACTTATTCTAAAACTGACCACATAATTGGAAATAAAACACTCCTCAGCAAATGCAAAAAAACGGAAATCACAAGAAACATCTCCCAGAACAAAGTGCGATCAAAAGAGAACTCAGAATTAAGAAACTCACTCAAAAATCTCACAACTACATGGAAACTGAACAACCTGCTCCTGAATGACTAATGGGTAAATAATGAAATTAAGGCAGAAATAAAGATTCATTTTTAACCAATGAGAACAAAGACACAATGTACTAGAATCTCCGGAACACATTTAAAGCAGTATGTAGACAGAAATTTATAGCACTAAATGCCCACAAGAGGAAGCAGGAAAAATTAAAAATTAAGACCCTAACATCACAATTATAAGATTCAGAGAAGCAAGAACAAACAAATTCAAAAGCTAACAGAAGACAAGAACTAAGATCAGAGCAGAACTGAAGGAGATAGAGACATGAAAAGCTATTCAGAAAAATCAATGAATCCAGGAGTTGATTTTTTGAAAAGATCAACAAAATGGACCACTAGCCAGACTAATAAAGGAGAAAACAGAGAAGAATCAAATAGACAAAAAAAAATGATAGAGGGAATATCACCACTGACCCCCTTAAATACAAACTGCCATCAGAGAATACTATAAACACCTCTATGCAAATAAACTGGAAAATCTAGAAGAAATGGATACATTCCTTGACACATAACCCTCCCAAGACTAAACCAAGAAGAAGTCTAATTCCTGAATAGACAAATTAAAAGTTCTGAAATGGAGGCAGTAATTAATAGCCTACCAACAACAAAAAAAAAAGAAGGCCAGGACCAGACAGTTTCACAGCTGAATTCTATCAGAGGTACAAAGAGGAGTTCGTATCATTCCTTCTGAAATTATTCCAAACCATAGAAAAAGAGAAAATCCTCCTTAATTCATTTTATGAGGCCAATGTCATCCTGATACAAAAACTTGGCAGACACACACACACACACACACACACACACACACGCAAAGGAAATTTCAAGCCAATATCCTTGATGAACACTGATGAGAAAATCCTCACTAAAATAGTGGCCAACCGAATTCAGCAGCACTTTAAAAAGCTTATCTACCACAATCAAGTTCCCTTCATCCCTGGGATGCAAGTCTGGTTCAACATATGCAAACCAGTGAACATAATCCATCAAATAAACAGAAACAATGACAAAAACACATGATCATCTCAATAGATGTAGAAAAGCCCTTCAATATAATTCAACAGTCCTTCATTCTAAAAAATCTCAATAAACTAGGTATTCATGGAACATAACTCAAAATAATGAGAGCTATTTTTGACAAACCCACAGCTACAGCATACTGAATGGGCAAAAAAAAAAAAAAAAAAAAAAAAAAAAAAAAAAAAAAAAAAAAAAAAAAAAAAAAAAACATTCCCTTTGAAAACCAGCACAAGCCAAGAATGCCCGCTCTCCCCACTCCCATTCAACATAGTATTGGAAGTTCTGGACAGGGCAACAGGGCAACGAGGCAAGAGAAAGAAATAAAGGGTATTCAATTAGGAAAATAGGAAATCAAATTGTCTCTGTTTGCAGGTGACATAATTGTGTATTTAGAAAACTCCATCATCTCAGCCCAAAATCTGCTTAATCTGATAAGCAACTTCAGCAAAGTCTCAGGATACAAAATAAATGTGCAAAAATCACAAGAATTTCTATACATCAATAACAGACAGAAAGCCAAATTACAAGTGAACTTCCATTCACAATTGCTACAAACAGAATAAAATACCTAGAAATAGAACTAACAAGGGATGTGAAGTACCTCTTCAAGGAGAACCACAAACCACTGCTCAAGGAAATAAAAGAGAACACAAACAAATGGAAGAACATTCCATGCTCATGGTTAGAAAGAATCAATATTGTGAAAATGTCCATACTGTCCAAAGTAATTTATACAGATTGAATTATATCCCAATCAAGCTACCATTGACTTTCTTGACAGAATTGGAAAAAACTACTTTAAATTTCATATGGAACCAAAAAAGAGTCCATATAGCCAAGACTAAGCAGAAAGAACAAAGCTATAGCACTAGCCTGACTTCAAACTATACTACAAGCCTACAGTAATCAAAACAGCATGGTACCGGTACCAAAACAGATATATAGACAAATGGATCAGAACAGAGGCCTCAGAAATAATGCCACACATCTATAACCATCTGATTTTCGACAAACCTGATGAAAACAAGCAATGGGGAAAGGATTTCCTATTTAATAATGGTGTTGGGAAAATTGGCTAGCCATATGAAGAAAGCTGAAACTGGATTCCTTCCTTACACCTTATACAAAATTAACTCAAGATGGATTAAAGACTTAAGTGTATGACCTAAAACCATAAAAACCCTAGAAGAAAACCTAGGCAGTACCATCGAGGACATAGGTGTGGGCAAAGACTTAATGACTAAAACACCAAAAGCAATGGCAACAAAAGCCAAAATTGACAAATTGGATCTAATTAAACTAAAGAGCTTCTGCACAGCAAAAGAAATTTTCATCAGAGTGAATAGGCAACCTACAGAATGGGAAAAAAATTTACAATCTATCCATTTGACAAAGGACTACTATTCAGAATCTATAAAGAACTTAAACAAATTTAGGAGAAAAATACAAACAACCCCATCAAAAAGTAGATAAAGAATATGAACAGACAGTTCCCAAAATAAGACATTTATGCAGGCAACAAAATATGAAAACAAGATCATCACTGATCATTAGAGAAATGCAAATGAAAACCACATTGAGATATCATCTTACACCAGTTATAATGGCAATCATTGAAAACTCAGGAAACAACAGATGCTAGAGAGGATGTAAAGAAATAGGCACACTTTTACACTGTTAGTGGGAGTGTAAATTAATTCAACCATTGTGGAAGACATTGTGGCAATTCCTCAAGGTTCTAGAACTAGAAATTCCATTTGAGCCAGCAATCCCATTCCTGGGTATATAGCCAAAGTATTATAAATCATTCTACCATAAAGACGCATGCACATGTATGTTTATTGTGGCTCTGTTCACAAGAGCAAATACTTGAAACCAACCCAAATGCCCATCAATGATAGACTGGATAAAGAAAATGTGGCACATATTCACCATGGAATACTATGCAGCCATAAAAAAGCATGAGTTCCTATCCTTTGCAGGGACATGGATGAAGCTGGAAACCATCATTCTTAGTAAACTAGCACAAGAACAGAAAACCAAACACTGCATGTTCTCACTCATAAGTGAAAGTTGAACAATGAGAACACATGGACACAGAGTAGGGAACATCACACACCAGGGCCTGTCAAGGGTTGGGAAGAAGGGGAGTGATGGTATTAGGAGAAATACCTAATGTAGATGATGGGTTGATGAGTGCAGCAAACCACCATGGCACATGCGTATCTATGTAACAAAACTTCATGTCCTGCACATGTACCCCAGAACTTCAAGTATATTTTAAAAAGGACATAAATTTATTCTCTCACAGTTCTGAAGGTTAGAAGTTGGAAATTAAAGTGTGTACTAGGCCTCCCTCTCTCTAAAGGCTCTAGGGGACAGTCTGTTTTATGCCCTTCTCTTAACTTCTGGTGTTGCTGGCAACCCTTGGTATTTTTTGGATTATAGATTCATCACACCAATTTCTGCCTTCATCATTACATGGCATTCTCCCTGTCTGTTTCTGTTTCTGTGTCTCTTTCCTCTTTACGCAAGGATGGAAGTTATATTAAATTAAGGGCCTACCGTTCTCCATTATTCTCTCTTCTAAACGTAACTAATTACATCTGCAAACATGCTATTTCCAAAATATTTCACATTCTGAGGTTCCAGAAAGAACTCAGTTTTGGGGGAGACAATATTCAACCTCATACAGTTTGTTTGTTATGAAGGATTGCTATGAACACAGAAAAGAAAAAATAATGACAAAAGAAACATTTTAAATGAATTTGGGAGAAAGAACATTTGAAATGGTCAGGGTTTATCATATAGCAAATATTCAAATACTTCTGAAATGAATTCCTAGAGATATAAATACATAAATGTTACTAAAGGCATGCTTATTTGTTTTGTTTAACTATAAATCCCCACTCAGAATTGTTAAGGATCATCAGTCTGAAGTTGGGAAACCTCTGAATTTTTGTATTAACGTTGTCTATTGTTTAATCATTCTTTAATAATTAAATCATACATATAAAATGTCACCAGTATATTTTACTAAGATTATCCTTTGACTTGATAAATATAAGAGTGGATCATAGGTATCATATAATCTCTGACAAAACTGAAAATGCTTTAAAGATTTGTTTTCTAGGCATGGTAAGAAAGTTAATAAAAATTTACATAATTACATGTAAATTATAAATTTTCAAAGAGAAAAATAGCTTAATATATATACACAGTAAGTACACAGAAATAATCATATGTTCCTTTAGCATATGCAAAAAACACCTTAATTGTTGAACAAAATTGTCCAACAAACAATCAAAATTGGCATATTCCAAATTTAAAAGGTTTAACTGAATGTACTTGCAAAGTCATTACATCTTAATAGACTCTAATAGTGAACTTTATTTTTTTATTTCCATATAAATGATAAAATGGAAGTTGAGAATTGTATGAGTTTTGATTTTCCTATTGGAAACAGGAAGACATGTTTAGGGATTTCAGCAAACTATTTTATCCCTGATTCACACACACACAAAGCTTTCAGAGCTGTGCATTCTACTTTCCTTGGAAAATAAAATATGTCTTTGGGACCATAATTTTTCAATATTCTCACATGAAAGAATATGAATAAATAAGGTAATGCTTACTATTAAAGAAAAATTGAGAGAAATAAGAAAATGAAGGAAGGAAGAAAGGGAGGGAGGGAGGGGGAAAAGAAAGGAAGAAGGAAAAGGAAAAAGAATGGTGGGGAGGAAGGTGTGTAAGTCCATTCTCATGCTACCACAAAGAACTGCCAAAGATTGGGTAATTTATAAAGGAAAGAGGCCCCAGGAAACTTATAATCATGGTGGAACGGGAAGCAAACACACCCTTCTTCACATGGCGCAGTAAGGAGAAGTATGGAGCTGAGAAAAGCCGGAAGCCCTTTATAAAACCATCAGATCTCTTGAGAGCTTACTCACCAACACAAGAATAGCAGGGAAGAACTGCCCACATTATTCAATTACCAAATTCTATGGGATCCCTCCCACTACACACTAGGATTATGGAAACAACAATTCAAGATGAGATTTTGGTGGGGACACAGCCAAACCATATCAGAAGAATAAGAATAGGAAAGGAAGTAAATAAAGAAAGAAAGTAAATAAAGAAGTAAAGAAAGAAAAAAGGAAATAAACAGTAACTTTGGAGCTTTACTTAATCATTTCATATGGTTGCTAACTTCCAGATGCATATATTTGTGCTTTGATATTCAACATTGTAATGATTCAAAAGAGCCACCAAATGAAACAAGTTTACTTCTTTTCTGATTATTATGATTAACAATTTTTGTCTGGTACTGTTTCTTAATTTAATCCAGATTTATGTAAAAATGATGTGTTTTCTAATCCCATCTCTTTCCATGAAAAAAAAAAAATGAGTGTGCATGTGTCTAGTGTTTTTTTTTTTTT
>NW_016107780.1:929505-963345 GCF_001604975.1 Cebus imitator | reverse complement strand
TGGGATTACAGGCATGAGCCACTGTGCCCATCCATTTGTGTCTATTTTTTTTTTTTTTTTTTTAAGTTAAGCTATTTAGGTAGAATGAAAAGAAATATAAATGGCAGTATCCATCACAAAAATACAGTAAATTACTTATTTAACATTGTATATAAACTGTAGGCTTTTCAGGAAATCATCAAACAAAGAGTTTTATTGGAGGATTACAGAACACTCTCAAAACTTGGTTGTATCAGATAGTCATCTGGATGGTACTATTTTCATGATTTGAAAATCATGAGCCTTGAAGAACTCATAAAATATCATTGTAAAAATGTTATTTACAAAACATGAATATTCTTTTTTAATAGGTTTGAAAAAATGGCCAGCAATTAGGCTCAGAGAAACATACACAATGATTCATGAGCAATTGAGCATTAATTACATTTATATCATCCTTACCAAATAATCTTAAATGTTCTCATGCATGTAGCTATGGGGTTGGCATTAATCTAAGTCATTAGAATCATAAAACTTAATAACATAGTACAGGAAAATTCAATGTGAACATTAAGTGCAATCTATTATACGTAAGTATCGAAGAGACAAATCAAATTGAAGTTTTTCAAAAGTTAGTGTATGTCAGTAAATTAGATACTAAATGTTTATGTCATACCTGACTCATTTCTGTGAATTTAGCAATCCTCAGTTCCCCTGAAAATGTGATTCTTTGGTTTAGTGCTTCCTGGTTCTCTGAACAATAAAAATCACAAAGAGTGAGAAATCAAAAATCATCATTTCCATACAAGGGTTCCTACTGGTGAATCACCTTAACAACAGGATATCTCAGTATTAACCTCTGAGTCCCTGCATTTTATTATTTCAGTCCTTTCTCCTAGTAGCCTGGCATGAAAATATGTGCTTCATGTTGACCACTGGTCATAGGAAATGTTGCCACTGCAGTGTTTTTTCATCCTGTGTTGAAGCCTATGTATAATGCATCACCTGGAGGTGGGCTTCTGCTAAATATCTAGTGTCTAGATTGTATTTCAGTACAAATCTGGTTTCTGTTCTCATCCTAGGGACAGAAACATGCCTTTAGTTGGACAAATGCAATTCCCAGGGACAGGGCAACATTCCTAATCCAAGCTGTGATACTGAGGCCTAGATGCTCATAAATGACCAACTGTGATTTCTTGAACCAGTATCCGTGAATTCTTCCTTGAGTGTTTGCTTGAAAAAAATGATGAGGAGAAAGGAAAAAAATTCAACCTAAAATTAGAGTGATTACCCAAATAAGAATAATAACAGAGACCTGGAAACTTTCAGTGAAGAATTAACCAGACAATCCAACTCAGACAATTTAATTTTATTCTAATCTGAGTTAGTTTCATTATCCAAGAGATCAGACAGAACTGGAATATCCAAGTAATATTGTTACAAGCATCATTTAGGAGTGTGACTTCCTTACTAAGAAGATGGAAATAGGAATTCTAGAATACATGTTCTGCCCTAGGGATGCGATTGGTAAGGGGGCAGATTCCTTAGGATATTAGAATAGCAGCCCAGGGCAGGATCTAGTCCCAACTCTAGTTGGATTCCTTCTCTAGAGAAAAAAAAAAAAAAATCAAGAACCAAAGCTTGAACAGAAGGTTATTCAACCACTTGCATTAACAAAGGACATGTGGATTTAAATATTCCATGCTCATTAATAATAGAAGTAGCAATGTCCAGATCTCACTAATGAAAAAAAAATATTCTGGTGAACATTAGACAAGAATCTCCCTGCCTTTGGATATGAGGAGAATAAAACCCCAAAATATTGGGCCTTTGGTCTAATGTTCTACATCCTGATTCTTCCAAGGCTTCAATCACATAGGTACCAAATGAGTGTTAAATGTTATAAACATTAATACTATATGAGTGTGGAAGAGGTAAAGAGCTTTGTTCAATGAAACTCTTTCCTAAAAAGGTAGAACTTGAGCTGAGATTTGTAGGATAAATAGGAAAAGTGTAATAAAGTGATCAGGGTATTTTAGGAAGAAGCTATATGAGAAGCAATGGACGAGAGGATAAACTTACGTATCATACCTAGAAGACTTACAGCAGACAACCTGCTGTTGTGTCTATATTATGCTAATTTGTATTCAGATAATGCAATCCTGAAAAATAAGCATTAATTAGTATATAATCTGGGAAATTTTAATGAAAGAGGTGAAATTTCAGAAGATCAATATATATTTTCTTATATTTTATGACAGTTTGTCCTTTAAACACAATCAAAATTCAGTGAAATTTGAGAATTTAAACGACACGTGGAAAAGAGGCAAAATGCATTTGTTTTGCTTGAATTATAAAGATCAATGATTTAATTCTTTATTTGACTTTTTAATAATATTACTATTCAGTGAACTCTAGTGGAAAAACTGAAAAAGAATATTGGTATGCTACACTCCTAGGGCATATAAAATAGTATCACTGTCATTTGGTCCAATCCTTTAACAGTCTAAACTAAAGATGAAGTCATTTTATTTTCTAAAAACATAGAAACCTTCATAAAAGACTAACTTCAAAGTTAAACTATTCTGACTTCATTATATAGCCAACGCCTTGAGGACATGGATGACACATAACTCTCATAACCTATAAAGTATATTGCTCTCTTAAAGGTTTTGGCTAGGAGGTTGCATCTAGTACCATGCTCAAAGGTTACTATAGCAACTCTTTTATGCAAATATGCATGAGCAGTCTCACAACTCTCAGATGACTGAAATAAGGGAGGAATTAAAGCATATGAAAGATCTTTGGAGAGTGCTAAATTGTCAGTATTACTCTTCTGTCAGGTAGCCACTAAATATGTTTAATGCATCAATTTATTCCATCCACAGGGATGTATTATAGCTACTGGAATTATTTTTCCTTTAATGATGTGTATTTTAGAGCCGAGGTACTAAATTAATCTCTGAAAATTTATAAATTGTTAATTGTTTTTTTCTGTTTATTCAGCTCACAGAGAAAAAAAAAGAAATCTGACTAAATATCTCAGTCATATATCTGACTAATATTTGCATCTAAGATATCCTGCTTTTGGGAAAGAGAGGAACAAAGCACAGGCTGTCCAGAGAAATTCCTCTCTAACTCAACATGTCATTTTCCTTAGAAAGGACAGGAATAAGGTCCATTAAAAGCTATACAAACAGCAAATGTTAGAGTAATGAAAAGAACATGGGTTCTTCCCAAGAATGAACCAGGAAGGAATTGAATCCCTGAATAATAAACTAAGGAGTTCTAAAATTGAAGTAATAATAAATAGCCTATCAACAACAACAACAAAAAAGCCCAGAACCAGACAGATTTACAGCTGAATCCTACCAGAAGTAAAATGAGAAGCTGGGACAATTTCTTCTGAAACTATTACCAAATAACAGAAAAGGAGAGACTCCTCCCTAACTCACTCAATGAAGCTAGCATCATCCTGTACCAAAACCTAGCAGAGATGTAACGTAAAAAAAAGAGAAAACTTCAGGCCAATATCCCTGATGAGCATCCATGCAAAAATCCTTAATAAAATGCTGGAAAACCAAATTCAGCAGCACAACCAAAAATTTATCCACCATGACCAAGTTGGATTCATCCTCAGGATGCAAGGTTGGTTCAACACAGACAAATCAACAAAAGTAATTCACTGCATAACAGAACTAAAAACAAAAAACACATGATTATCTCAATAAAAGCAGAAAAGGCCTTCAATAAAATTCAACATCCCTTTGTTTAAAGCTCTCAATATACTAAGTAGTGAAGAAACATACCTCAAAATAATAAGAGCTATTTAGGACAAACCCGCAGCCAGTATCATATGGAATGGGCAAAAGCTGGAAGCATTTCCCTTGAAGAACTGCACAACACAAGGATGACCTCTCTCACTGCTCCTATTCCACATAGTACCGGAAGTTCTGGACAGGGCAATCAGGCAAGATAAATAAACAAAGGATATTCAAATAGGAAGAGAGGAAGTCAAATTGTCTGTTTGCCAATGGCATTATTGTATATTTTAAAAAAGAAGAAAAAAACTGTTTAACTGGTTAATTTTAATTAAAATCTAACACATACTTTGAACAACATGCATTGTTTTGTTTAAAAGGTTGAAACATATAAGAAACCTTGATTTTTTTTTTATATTTCTAGGAACTTGGAAATGTTGTTCATTGCTTTTAAAAATGAGTTTGCATTCTTTTTGTTTATAATTTGCTTTACCTTTGAACTGAATTAAAGCAATACTGACATTAAAAGAAAATAAAATCTCCGTAACTCCTTAAGATGATAAGCAGCTTCAGTCATGTCTCAGGATACAAATCACTGTGCAAAAATCACAATGATTCCTATACGCCAACAATAGAAAAGCAGAGAGCCATGTCATCAATGAACCCCCATTCCCAATTGATACAAAGAAAATAAAATACCTAGGAATACATCTAACAAAGGAAATTAAGGACCTCTTCAAGGAAAACTATAAATCACTATTCAAGAAAATTAGAGAGGACACAAATAGAAACATTCCATGCTCATGAATAGAAATAATCAATATCATGAAAATGACCATATCGTCCAAAGTAGTTTATAGATTCAATGCCATTTACATTAAATTTCCTTTGACATTCTTAACAGAATTAGAAAAAACTATTTTATAATTCATATGGAATTGAAAAAGAGCCCTTATAGCCAAGACAATACTGAACAGAAAGAAAAAATCTGGAGGCATTACACTATCAGACTTCAAACTATACCAACCAGGCTATAGTAAACAAAATGGCATAGTTCTGTAACAAAAACAGACACATAGACCAACAGAACAGAATACAGAACTCATAAATAAGACCACACGCTATAACCATCTGATATTGGACAAACCTGACAAAACCAAGCAATGAAAAATTGATTCTCTTTTTAATAAATGTTGCTGGGAGAACTGACTAGCCATATGAAGAAAATTGAAACTGGAACTCTTCCTTACACCTTATAGAAAAATTAACACAGCATAGAATAAAGACTTAAATAAAAACCGCAAGTTATAAAAACCCTAGAAGAAAACCTAGGCAATATCATTCAGGACATATGCATGCTTAAAGATTTTATGAAGAAAACATCCAAAGCAATTGCAACAAAAGCAAACATTGACAAACGGGATCTAATTAAACTCAAGAGCTTCTGCATAGCAAAAAAAAAACTAACATCAGAATGAACAGACAACCAGTAGAATGGGAGAAAGATTTTTCAGTTTATCCATCTGACAAAGATCTAATATCCAGAGTCTACAAGAAACTTAAATACATTTACAAGAAATAAACAAACTCATTAAAAAGTGGGCAAAGGACATGATCAGTCACTTCTCAAAAGAAGACATTCATGTGGCCAAAAATCATGAAATAAAGCTCATCATTGATCATTAGAGAAATGCAAATCAAAACCATAATGAGATAGCATCTCACCCAGTCAGAATGGCTATTATTAAAAAATCAAGAAACAACAGATGCTGGCATAGTTATGGAGAAAAAGAATGCTTTGACACTGTTGGTGGGAATTTGAATTGGTACAACCATTGTAGAAAACAGTGTGACAATTCTCCAAAGATCTAGAAGCAGGGACACCATGATACAGCAATCCCATGACTGGGTATATACCCAAAGGAATATAATTCATTCTATTATAAAGATATATGCACACATATATACATTGCAGCACTATTCACAATAAGATGACAGAGAATCAACACAACTGCCCATTAATGATAGACTGAATAAAGAAAATGTGGTGTATATATACCATGGAATACAATGAAGCTATAAAAAGAAATGAGACCATGCCTTTTGCAGGGACATTGATGGAGCTGAAAGCTGTTATCCTCAGCAAGTTAACCAGGAACAGAAAACCAAACACCACATGTTCTCATTTATAAATGGGAGCTGAATGATGATGGCGGGACAACACACACTGGGGCCTGTCACTTGGGTGTGGGGTATGGAGGGAGGAGAGCATCAGGAAGAATAGCCAATGAATGCTACACTTAATACCTAGGTGATGGGTTGATCTGTGCATCAAACCACCATGGCACACGTTTAACTATGTAACAAACCTGCACATGTACCCCAGAATGTAAAAGTTGAAGGAAAAATCAATCAACAAGATCATGTCGTTTGCAGGGACCTGGTTGGAGCTGGAGGTCATTATCCTTAGCAAACTAACACGGAAACAGAAAACCAAATATGGCATGTTGTCACTTATAAGTGGAAGCTAAATGATGAGGCTGCACAGACAAATAGTGAGGAACAACACACACTGGAGCCTTTTGGAGGTTGGAGGGTAGGAGGAGAAAGAGGATCAGGAAAAATAACTAATGAGTATTAGGCTTAATGCCTGGGTGATGGAATGATCTGTACAACAGACATTCATGACACGAGTTTACCTACGTGACAAAACCTGCACATATACTCCTGAACTTAAAAGATAAAACAATTTTTAAAATATTTAAATAATAAAAAAGAAAAGGACATGGGTTCTAAAATATAAATTACTGAGTTTGAATCATGTATTCACGAATTGCTACATAAGTGAACTATGTACATCATTTGAAATGATCTGGACCTTAGTTTTCTACACTTTAGAATCACAGTAATAATACCAACCTAGTACTGTAATTGTGAGGATTCTGTAAATGTATATGAAGTACCTATCACAACAGATAGAATACCACAATTTCTACTTAATATTTTTGTTATAACAATGAATTTTCAAGGGATATAAATCTAGAGTCATCACTATTTTAAATAAAGGACGGTAACGTTCTAAGCTGGTTTATCCCAGGGAGGATAATTTACTGAAGAGAAAAACATGATATCAGCCCTGTTGAAATAATCACATAGTAATAATTCCACAGTGTCTCCCTTGATAATGCTGAATCCATCCAAAAATTGTGTGTGAATCTGCAAATATATAAATATATTGTATAAATCTGTGTACATATATTTATATGTTTGCATTTGTATATTGATGCACATATGAGCATGTTATGCATAGATGGATGCGTAATTTTATATGCATGTGTAGTATGTGCACATAGATAAGTCTGTATATATGTGTATGTGCACATACACAAATACACACCCAAAAGGATATTAAAATTCTTACAAAGAACTCTCTACAGCTTTGACTTCAGGATCATAGGAAGTTAAAGAGTTTATAATGTGGGTGCAAGGGGTGGAATAGGTTTACTGTGTTCTAGTTACCAACTGATATGCTTAGTCTGTGTCCCACCGAAATCTCATCTTAAATTGTAGCTCCCATAATTCCCACATGTTGTGGGAGAAACCCAGTGGGAGATACTGATTCACGGAGGCAGTTTCCCTCATACTGTTCTCACGATAGTGAATAAGTCTCATGAGATCGGATGGTTTTCTAAGGTGAAACAGCTTTTGCTTGGCTCTCATTCCCTCTTTGCCTGACACTATATGGGATGTATCTTTCACCTTCTTCCATGATTGTGAGGTCTTCCCTGCCATGTGGAATTGTGAGTCCATTCTACCTCTTTTTCTTTGTAAATTATCCAGTCTCAGGTATGTCTTTATCAGTAGTGTGAAAATGGACTAATGTACTAACTCATCTGAGTCTGATGAAGCAGAACACACTCATATGCCACAAGTTATATGAAGCAAATGTGTTACATACAGGTAAGCAGCAAGAAACAAAAGCAGCCTAAAATCCATTGTGACTCAATCTGACAGGGTTCAGAAAGCTGTCTCAGGGTAAATGGGATCTGATCCATGTGCATCACAGCTAAGGGACCCCACGAAAGTCTCAGGGTCGTATATCACAGCAACACCACGAATCACTGGAAAAAGCTTGAAAGATACCCTGCCTTTAGGGGAGAGAGAAACAAAGCCTGTCCAGAGAAGTTCCTCCCTAAGTCAAGATGTTATTTTTCCTAACAGGGACAGGAACAAGGTCCAGGTTGTTTCAGGCAGTTTCTCTCTGTTAGGACATTGCATTTACACACATTCTGGAGTTATTCTTGAGAACTACAAGCCAAAAAGGGAACATAACTACAAGCAAAACATGAGAGAGAACATGGCCACCTGGAGAACTATTTTGTGGGGGGAAAGATTATTAAACTACCTAGTTAGCATAGTGTTTAAAAACTGATTAAACAATGAGCTGTTTCAAGATAACAAATGGCTCACATTCTCATAATAATTTCCTTGACTCACAGACTTTTTTGCTTGCCTTCAACTATTGAGGATGATAAAGATCATTTACTTAGCTAACACGAGAAAAAAAAAAAAAAAATGGCTGTGTCTTTTCCAACTCTAGACTACTTTTCATGAGTTCCGAAAAGCTATCTTTAGCTGACATTTGACCATTGGCCTTGAGATTCCAAGAATCTGTTGTGAAATTAACAGGTATTCAAGAAACCACTGGATACTAGTCAATACAAGAGGGAATTCTTTTCCTCTTTTTATATTTATTTCATTAACTAAAAACTTGTTGAGCCAGTGAGTGACATTTTTCCTTCATGTCATCAGGTAAAAATGAGTTTAAATTAATCCTATCACAAGAAATAGATCTAAAATAAATGCAAAGTTATAGATTATGCCACCCTAGTCTAGAATAGCATATTAATTTAAACATCTTGATATATCAAACATTATAATAGATAATACTGTTGTTAATGAAAATACAAATCCCTAATAGAAAAATAAAATACTTTCTATTTTTGCGTCTGATTAGAATATGAGAATATCTGCAGTATAATATCCTGTGTATTCCAAGTGCTTACCAAATACTTGACACTAACTAGCACTAAAATTAGGATGCCATTTACTTGCTATTTTTCTACTACCTAGTATATTTGTTCTACATGATTCAACTATCATTAAAAAAACAGTAAACCTTAATTACAATTTATCTTAGTTTTATTTTCTCTCATTTTTAGTTTTATTTTTATAAGAGATATTACTAAATAGTTCCAGTATGTTTCTTAAGCCTTGAACGTCAATTTAAATGGGATACATTGAAGAAGGTTAAAGAAGGTCTGTACATTTTTGTTAGACAACAGAGGCTAATGTGATTTGCTTGAAACTAGCATCATATGCTTTTTCTCTTTTCCTAAAGCCATGGGAGAAAGGCTTTAAAGCAGTACTGTGAATGGGCAGTTAGTCTATGTTAACTACTCAGAAAAATCTATAAAATGGATTATTCCTGATGCAGCGAAACTGCACTTATTTCCTGAGAGAATCCAAGAGGTCAAATTCATTATTATAAAATAGAATCTAAAATGGAAGGTCTATTATCAAAAGTCACTGCTCTGGTTATTCATGGCATGGTTCTGATTGCTGCCAGCTCTCACAAATGAAGCAGAAGTTGGATGGTCACCTCTATAACATGATCGGAAAAATGAGCTCCACAGTATCGCAGAAGTGCCAAATGGTAGCTGACAATGTCCACAGCAATACTAGAGTTGAACCATTTCCAAATAATTTCAAAGGCACCTTTCATTGACTTGTGGGGGATTTTTCCACCATCTGGAAGGAGCATTCTGGAAGCCAGAATACATTTTACTTAGAAATAGTTTAAATAGACAAGAAATGTCTTCAAGATTCCATCTTGAAGCAATAATACTAGTTTAGATCATCAAATTCTCTGCTAATAAATGTCTGATTATTTTCAAAAGCAACTACCCTCTGTATGTCTAGGCGCAAGATCCAGTATATCACATTACTGAGAGAAGTATGTAACTTAAGTACCATTATTAAAACTGTTTTACAGATAAAGTACCTGAAATGGAAGAACATGGAGAAATTTTGCAAAGATTACATGGCTAGTTGGTGGCACATTTAAGATTTAAAACCCAGGGTGTTTGACACAAAGATGCTGTTCTAAATAATACAAGGCTGGCAGTCTGTATCATTTTCTCTATTACTTGTGATATTTTTATTTGCTCCAGATTTAAAAGATGCCATTAGAAATGCTAAAATACACCTTCAGAGTGATGACCTCATTATTTGTCCACATAATAATCATCCTTGTGTTTTTCACTAATACCAGAGCAACCCTTTCCTTTATCTAGTCACATATGTATATCACATAAATATATAATGTGTATATATGTATATATACGTAAACATATAAAGTATATATGTATATATACTTTATATATTTATATAGTCATATATATATACAAATGTATACATGTGTATATGTATATGTATTTTTTATATATATATACGTTTGTATATGTATGTATACATATATGTGTATATAAACACATGCATATGTATACATATGTATATATACTTCATATATTTATATATACACATATACATTTGTATATGTGTATATATTTGTAAGTATAGTGTAAATATCCAAGAAATACAAGTATTATTCAGGAGTTCTGTTGTATCTATTTTTCTCTTAAGCTAAGTATTTCCATAGTGTTTTGAGCTTCCAAAAAGCTTTCAAAATTTCAACCTTTCTTTTTCCTCACTCAAGCTAAGATTATTAAGCCATATTCCAAACAGGAATTCAGACTTAGAGCAGAGAAGTGACCTACTAAATATCACATACTAAGGGGAAAAAAAGCAGGTTTTTAGCCCAAGATTTTTTACCTTGGAGTTCTTTCCAATAACTCATTTCTTAAATAATTTATACTTCTTTTTAGAGCATACGCATTCATAAATTTGGTTAATGAGGTCACTGTTATTAAAACAAAAAGACATCTTTTTTTCTGAGGGCTCTTCAAATGACACAATGCCAAAGAATTTCTCTACGAATATAGGGATATATGTAATTTCTTTATGATATTGAAAGTCAGGCTTGAAAACCACTACTTGCTGTTTTGTTTGGAGAAAATAAAAGTACAAAGTCTACAAAAAGAAAAAAGAAATGCTGACTTTATGGTTTTATTAGTGGCCTTAGGACACAAGTCTAAATAAAAATTTTGTGTGGGATCTGGCTAGTGCTTTATACTTCTCTCTAAAAAGAAAATTCAAAGCATGCTTTCCATTTGCATGCAGGAAAGTTAACAAAGAAATTTCTAAATTTTAATTCAACAAGTTAGTAGCACAGTGCATCAGAAACAATACTACTGAAAGCATTCTCTCAGGCATGGTCATTCACAAATTGCCTGTGTGGTTCAAAACATCACACAGGGCTGAGTTTTCTTACCTATTTGCATATATAGGTGTTTTACACTAGCAAGGGCCAAGGCTGTAGTGGGGATCTAAGGTCTCCTTAATTCCCAGGATGTTTTTTAGCAGTTAAACTTAGGCCAAACTATATAGAACTGTTTGTAGCTAAGCAACACCTTCTATTTTGCTGCACAGTTTGAATATTGCAAAGTGGGACTTGGAAGCTGTCCTCTGAGGACAAGTAAGGCAGAAGTTCACCTGCTCCTCCATTTGGACCAGTGATCTGACAACCTTAGGCTCTACTTTGGAGTCAGACAAGTCTTCATGAAGATTAAAAATAACTCTCCTCATTTTTTCTTCTATCTATACTTCTGTAAAAGAGAAACTGAGACTGTAGTGTCAAAAAGTGCTTCGAAAGTGTATATATATCATACATCTGAATAGACTGAACAACTTCAAAGGAAAACTAACTCGATTTATATTTTAAGAGCAGAAGCTTGCTTAACAGAATCAACATTATGAGTGTAGAAAAATCTTGTCCTCTCCCATTTAGTAAGACTTGGAACATATTGTTTCTCTTTAATTTACATGTTCTATAATATAATAATCAGCCTTTTATCATAATTTGTAAGCACCATTTATATTCTAGCAATCATTTTCATTTTTTGTTTCCTTGTTTCATTTTTCCTAGAGTTATAATTATATCATCTTTCACCACTTAGGGACTGAAAGGTGATAATTTAAAAAAATTATTTTCCCAAAAGCTGTTTAATGTGGTAGTACATTATGATAATGGCTTAAAGTTGCTATCTGAATATTCCCAAAAAGAGATTTTATCTAATAATATTTTATGCAACTACACCAACTTTATCTGACCACAAGGGCTAACATGCCATCACAGATGGCCATTATAAAGACAGGCAGGACACATGTCATTCTTTTTAGCTGCCCATTTGATGACTACCCTTCTAATGTTTGCAAAAGCTCTTACCTTATGAGTGTTCTTGCATAGACATAATTTGAAAATGCCAGAAATTCATATCACAATGCCCATGCATATTGTTAGCAAGCACATGACCTAGACTCATCAATAAAATGCACTCACTGAAACTTCAAAGCAGGAGATAGTGAAAGAAATGACTGGTGGATTACCTGGCAGTAGTGATATTACTGCAAAACTGAGTTAGTAACCTGGCAGTAGTGATATTACTAGAAAACTGTGGATAGTGCAGGCTTCCTTGACTAATACGTGGTCATGGCATCAACATGATTACCTGATACCATTTCTGAGATGTAATTTGAAATCTCTTTGTTTCAGCTGCACAGTCTTCAGTCTGTTTCAATATTTCCTGTTGATTTTATGGGCATCAAAATTTTCTTAATAAGGTAGGAGTCCTGTCTTTATTTTGAAATCCATTTAATAAGCTTTGATTTCTAGGGATATAAAACACTACAAATAAAATAGTAAATGTTGCAAACTGCTACCCAATATTACACTTCAAATACATATAACATTGACCATTTAAGAAGAAAGGGAACCCAAATCCTAAAATTACAGACATTATATATCGTATATAATACATGTATTAGTCCTTTTCACACTACTGATAAAGACATACCTGAGACTGGGTAATTTATGAAGAAAAAGATGTTTAATGAACTCACAGTTCCATGTAGCTGGGAAGGCCTCACAGTCATGGTAGAAGGCACATCCTACATGGCAGCAGTCAAGACGGAATGAGAGCCAAGTGAATGGCGTTTTCCCTTAAAAAACCATCAGATCTTGTGAGACTTATTCATTACCATGAGAATAGTATGGTGGAAACTGCCCCATGATTCAATCATCTCCCACCAGGTCCCTTTCATAATACATGGAAATTATGGGAGCCACAATTCAAGATGAGATTTGGGAGAGGACTCAGCCAAACTGTATCAATACATAAAAGAGGGAGCATTATTATCTTAGTATAAACCAATCTGTAAGAAGCCTAAATCAAAAGTTGACCATGAAGTGCCCCATGACACTCCTTTTCTTAAATCAAAAGTGTTCAAGGACAATGGTATGCCTAAGTCAGATTTTACTCTATAACTCACCCAATTTCTGACTGAATACTCCATTTTTAATTTTTTTTTTTTTTTTTTTTTTAGAACTGGGGTCTTGCTTTGTGGCCCAGAAGTACAGTGGCATGGCAATCATAGTTCACTGCCACCTCAAATCCTGGGGACAAAGGAACCTCCCACCCCAGCCTCCCAAGTAGCTGGGACTACAGGCGTGTGACACTATGCCTGCCTAATTTTTTTAAACTTTCTATAAAGACAAGATCTCACTATTTTTCCCAGGCTGGTCTCAAACTCCTAGGCTCAAGCAATCCTCCCACCTCAGCCTTCCAAGTAGCTGGGGTGAGAGACATGTGGCACTGTGCCTGGCTAATTTTTTAAAACTTTCTGTAAAGATGAGATCTCACTATCTTTCCCAGGCTTGTCTCAAACTCTGGGCTCAAGCGATCCTCCCACTTTGGCCACCCAAACTGCTAGGGTTACAGGCTATTTCACCAAGCCTTAATATTCTATTTTTAAGAGGCTATCAACACCTGCATTTTTGAAAAATTAAGATAAATCCAAAGTAGGAAAACACTAAAGAGATTTATTTGATGTGGGTCAAAAGTTCTGGATAGTCCATTTAGCATACTGATCATTGACCTTTATAAAGAAAAATAAATCTACAATTTGATGATATTAGCTGGTAAAGGCACAACTAGAAATCAATAACCAGTAATGTACGAATTTAAAAAGTATTGTTTGTTTCAAAAAATATTCCAGCATATTTGAGGATTAGTCTACTTTTTTCTAGATAATTCTAAGCAATGGTGAAGCCAAATTTATTCAATGCTATATAAAATGTTTTCAACAGATATTGTCTATCTACTACTCTCAGACTGCATCCGCCAAAGATGAGACATCTGGATTAAAATTTTTATTATTATTTATTTTTATTATACTTTAAGTTCTGGTGTACATGTGCAGACAGTGCAGGATTGTTACATAGGTATACACATGCCATGGTGGTTTGCTGCATCCATCCCCCTGTCATCTACATTAGGCATTTCTCCTAATGTTATCCCTTCCCAATCTCCCCACCCCATGTTATCTCTCTCTTAGCGCCCCACCCCCCCAACAGGCCCCAGTGTATGATGTTCCCCTGTGTCCATGTGTTCTCATTGTTCAACTCCCACTTATGAGTGAGAACATGTGGTGTTTGGTTTCCTGTTTTGTGTCAGTTTGCTGAGAATGATGGTTTCCAATTTCATCCATGTCCCTGCAAAGGACATGCACTCATCCTTTTTGATGGCTGCATAGTATTCCATGGTGTATATGTGCCACATTTTCTTTATCCAGTGTATCATTGGTAGGCATTTGGATTGGTTCCAAGTCTCTGCTATTGTGAACAGTGCTTCAGTGAACATACACGTGCATGTTCTTTGCACATGTGTCAACCCCATTACTGGGTATATAAAGGATTTTAAATCTTAACGGTTTATAATCCTTTGGGTATATATTTAGTAATGGGATTGCTGGGTCAAGTGGTATTTCTATTTCTAGATCCTTGAGGAATTGCCACACTGTTTTCCATAATGGTTGAACTAATTTACACTCCCACCAACAGTGTAAAAGTGTTCCTATTTCTCCACATCCTCTCCAGCATCTGTTGCCTCCAGAATTTTTTAATGATCACCATTAACACTCTAGGTAATTCCAAATTCACAAATATGTAGGATTATGCTAATAAAATATTTCAGAAAAAATAGTCTTGAAGGAACTTAAAGCTCATTGCCTGGTACTGTATGTTTGAACCTATCTGGCAGACTGGAAAACTGGGGTCTCTGCAGTGATCACTGTAAATTATCAAGAAGCTTCATCTTTTCTAACTGCTTTAATTGTTTCTATATTTGCAGCAGTGTACTTGAGAGAACTCTAGGAAACACCGTTATCTTGCATGACCCTGAATGGATATTCATGAAGGTGGAGAGGTATGGACTCTCATCTAATCAGCTGAATTATAAATAAATATCAATGACTATTTTCAGCATAAAAAATTTTGGAAGCCCCAAAAACTTTAAATCTGGGCTGATAAAGGAGTAAAGAAAGGAAGAGGACATAGGATTAGAAAGGGAGAAGGAAATAAGGAATTGGTATTTTCCTGGCCACCTGTAGTTCCAAAGTTTCCAATCACAAAGGATATATTTAACCCTAGAAAGTTATAAAGAAAAAAAAAGTTAACTTCTATTTAGAATTTTGTATGTTTAAACATGAAAGTAAACCCAGCTTTTATTGCCTCTGCAAATTAAATAATTTAAACATACTAAAATTTTCTTATGTAATTGATGTAAATAATCCTTTAGATAATATTACATGCCCATGGGTCTTTTAAAAAAATAATCAAATATCTTGCTAGTCATTCTCATAAGACATAACCTCTTCTACTAAATCCTATGACTCTTGGAAAAGAAAGAAAAACGGTTTGAAATACTGTTCAATTAAGCTTACCTGACTGAGAAACATACGTACACCACACCCATAGAGATCTTTCATAGGTTGTTTTGGGTAATTATATTTACTAAATATTCATGTTAAGAGTTAGCAGTTTGAGTTTAGTTGAGAACAGTTCTTAAATGAAACACTTAAATTATAAGGCATGATGTAATTACTTCTCTTTCTACAAGGAAATGCTAGGGACTCTGAGTCTTACACTTAAAAAATTCATATACATGTATCGTTGCCAATTGATTTCAAGACTAGCACACTGACAGTTTACACAATCTTTTACAAATATAACTGTTTTTCTATGAGAAAAATGTGTTTCTCTTTTATAGCTATGATTCAATAATAAGGGTTATATAGCCTGCCACATCAAGCCTCTTCTGGATCACAAAGGCTCTAGTTATTCCCTTTAAACAAAATGTTTCATAGATGAACAGTGCTCTCCTGTGATCAAAGGAAGGAACTGCTTTCATCATAAACCAGATAATCACTGTCTTTTTATTGTCACTGTTTCGCTACCTGTTTTCCTGGGATTATTAGCAAGATTATTTTCTATGTATTATGTTCATTATTGCTCAGAGGAAGTCTTCCTCTTTCTTTCCCACAGTGAACCTATTACTATACTAATTATTTTATTCACATAATTATAATTAAAATTCTAGCTCATCTTTACCCTTGTTAGAGCCATAGTAGAATAGTTTGTAAAGATAACAAACCTTTTAAAAATTGATCACATAATTTATTTGCAAAATTTTCTCATGTAAACCAGTGTGGTCATGTAAAATTAGAGACTTGAATTCTACAGTTTGTTTAGTCCTGTCTTNAAAAAAAAAAAAAAAAAAAAAGGCTTAAGGAAATAAGCTTCTATGGGTAATTTCCATTTTAAATGTCCACAGCACTTTGCAAAGCATCAAATTGCACTTACTCTCTAACAGTTTTTATTTTTATTAAGAAATAGAGGTTTAGGCTTCTACCAATGGTATATATTCCAATGGTATATATTCATGAGAAGAGTTTCCTGAGGTTTCTGTAAAACCACCATAATTTCCACTGACACATTTATCTAACAGTTGATATCATTTTGGTGAGAGAAGGAGGGCAGCTAGGAAGCTTGTTCCCTGTGAGCACTGATCCAGAACACACTGCAAACAAGTCTGTCAGAGCAGCCTTCTGTGGGGAAAGTAAGCCCAATTGCTACATAATCAGGCTCTGCCACCTAGATTAATGCTTTAAAGAAAAGGCTAAAATGTGTGCCTCTCTTAAAGTGGTAGACACATATCTGTCAAATAAAACATAGTACAGGGTTTCTGAGAAATTCTTCTATTATATCTAGATAGATATAAAGCTAATTGCGAGATTATTATATATTAAATTATATATATATTTAATACAGGCATAATTGCAGCTGGCAGATATTGGAAGAACCACCTGCCACACAACTGCTAAAGCCAATGCTGATAGTGCTAACAGCAGTGAAACAAGGGATTGATTTCCCCGAGAGAGTAAGTCAGAGCCTTGGGGAAAAGCAATACAGGGAGGCATACAAGAATTTGGCTTCTGTATAGTCTAGTGTAGATCATCTTATTTGAGCAACGAGAACACAAATATCTAGTGAAACAGCTCAGCAGACACTCATATAATCGAGGTATTTCAATGACCCATTGCAACATTTTGCTACTTGAGAGTTTAAGGAAGGCCAACAGTATGGATTGTCTAGATTACTCAACAAGAAATTCTGAGGCAGTGAAACCTTAGCATCAGCAGTGATACCTCAGCATCAGCAGTGATGGAGGAGTCAAGGATGAGGATACCAGGAGAAGTAGATGTGTTACAACACAGAAAGTATGTCATTTTTCCACAATAGCAATTATTTTTCAAGTAGTGCAAAGAAAACAAATCAAAAGGAAATCTGGATTTTTGTTTACAGAAAAGAGATATTCATCTAAACAATCCTGGATATGATAGGTAACCGTACCTTCTCCACATGTTGGAAATTAAATATCCAGACCCTCATCCCAATGTAAGCACACCCCAAGCTTCCCTGGATTAAAATTTGACATATGTGATAACAAAGTGAATATTAACAATTTAAATGCCAGGCTGAGATGTCTGTCTGGTTCAGGAATGAGAACACAACCAAGAACTAGCCAACAGCATTCTTCTGGAAAACTTGGAACTGAAACTGGTAAGAAATAAAAGAGTGAAAGAAACTGAATTACTTGTTTGCTGTGGATTTCCTATGTTAATTTATATCAAACAAATATTGTTACCTGCTTAAAACATGGAAGTAGAGAATATGTGGTAAAACAAGAAAACTATATAAAACAACAGTCTAGTTTTTCTTAAGGTTTTAAATCCATTGCTTCATATTAAAGGTGAAATGAAAGCACTGTGCCTTTTATCATTTGATGTTGGAGCAGGATTCTGCAAACAATTCAAAAATTCAGATAAAAAAGTAAATACTAGTGGATTGTAATTAATTTAACAGAATAATTACCTGTCTATACCACATTCCTTTGCTTCAAGTGCCCTTGTCAGCAAAATAGTCTGAGACTCTCTGTACTATAGAATTCTGCTTTCAGTTTGCATTCTTATTCCAGAAGGGAATAACACAAGACCAAGTACTTACACAGAAATAACAGATTGTGTTTATTCAGATATGACTCCTTCTTTCTGCACATCTGTACAGCTCAACAAATATTTGTAGAATGGGACAGACACTGGGGAAATGACTGAGAACACAGAAGTAGGAAGCCGTGGTCTCTGGAAAGGAGTTGCTCAACCAATCTATTGGAGAGGCATATCGGTAAACAACTGGTCTGATGGTCTCCAATACTCAATCGAAATGAACAAAATGCAATTGAACCACAAAGATGTGAGTGATTAATTTTGTGAGGAAGGATGCATAGAAGGCCCCCAAAAGTACATTAAAGTTGGTTCTTGAGGTATGAGGCAAACCCATAACACATGAACACTTAGTTATTTGTTAAGAAAAAAAAATTTTTTTCTCAACATGTACAAAGCGAAACGGAAAAGAAAAGAAATTGTGATTTCATGATATCCTTCAGGAAATTATTAGAAAAATAATTAGAAGTCCATATAAAACCACGACATACCTTGCCTAATGGCTGTTGCAAGGCTAAATTCTGTATCTCTTGATTTTCATTGCTTAAACCCCCTCCATCATGGCAGGAAAAGGAGGTTAGAAAGGCAGGAAGGGGTGCAGATCAAAATCCTGGAAATACAATCCCAGATACCATAATCCCAAATGTTGAAATCCTGAAATATCCAAATCTCAAAAATTGTGGAAATTTTAATTCTTTAGAAGATATTTACATTTTTAAAAGGAATTTACTTGAGAAGCATATAAAACTTAATAAAACAATTTATAGATCATTTTACACAATAAATAGGCAATAACATATATATTTTTGCAAGCATAAAAACTCAGCACTACTAGCAACTGTATAATAGTTATGAGCAGATAAGCCATATTCATAAAGAAATAGGTCAAAAGGGAAATGTATAAATTCATATCACCATGGTTGGTAATTATGTGCCCAACTTTATAACTACTCTCATCTGAAATACTGCAATGAAAAACCTATTTTTTGATGAGACCCACCAAAATCTGTTTTGGGTCATCACCTCATATGCAATCACCCAAATTGCCAAGATCTCAAAAAAATTACCTTTCATAAATGAAGATGTGGATGGAGGCAGCAAACCACCTTGCCAGGCATGTACCTATGCAACAATCCTGTGTGATCTGCACATGTACTCCAGAACCTAAAGTACAATAAAAATTGTTTTAATAACTATATAAAAAGATATCTCTTCATTTTTTGAGGAAGTCTCAATGTTTTTATGTATACACACAATGCTTATGAAGTAAATATTGTGATAATGTCCTCTCAATGAATCAAATTTGCAAAAAATGTGTAAAATGAATTAGAACTCTTGAAAAGTCTACACAATTTATAGGCTGATACTGGAAATGATGCTAACATAAAATGTATGGCATAGTGAGTTGTAAAAAAAATAATCCTAACAATTTAAAATTATTGTTAAAAACTTTTTAAAAAGAGAACTAAAAAGAATATTTGACACATGAAAAAGTATATGACAGAGATCAATTATGGGCAATTTCACGGAGATAGTCCATATGAGCTGACCAAATTTCATGATCATTAACTATATTTTAAAGTTTTGCATCATGATACATAGCTTCTTTATATTTATTTATTTTTTTGGACATGGCTCTCCTTGAAAAATATGTTCACATCCATTTATTATGTGGCACTGCTCTTTTTGAAATTCTTCTATGGTTTGAGATACAGCAATATGAGCACTCCCTATTAAATTTTTCCATCTTCTGTGCTATGCTTCTATGTTGTTTTGGGTATGTGGTATATGTATTCTTATACAGACTAGACCACAAAATGAGTCAAAACAATACCACTAATCAAAGAGCACCACCATAAGAAGACATATTGTCTTCTTATCCTACTGTTCACATAACTGTTTTTGAACCAGTGAGCAAGTTCACTGGCTTCTTCAGGAAAATTGGGATTTGATTCATTCGAAGGTCCTGGAATGTCATTAGCAGAAAGGAATATCAATGCAGGCAAATGACATTATTCCACTGAAGTTTTTATTGTTACTGTATTTTGTGGCTAACCAACTCATCTGAATTTTCCACCAAATGCAAATAAAGACAATAACAGGGTAATAGTCAAGCCTAACATGAGGCAACTAACATGATATAACTATCCTGCATACAACTAATCCCTTCCCCAGAATGTTGCCTTCAGGATTTCAACATTCAGAATTTTAATCTTTTAGGATTGTGATTTTGGTTACTTTAGATGTTATGGTTTTTGATCTTTAGGGGGTCTCAGCATTAGGGATTATGATGTTTGGGATTGTGTCTTTGGGATTATAATTCCAACCCAGTGGAAAGACGAATAGATGAATTGCATTGGTATGTGGCTCTGGAACATAAAGGCACTACAAAGCTCTATGTGATTAAAGGAATTATCATACCCTGTATACCCTGGGTGCACCAGACTTCACATACATTAGCTCACTTTATTGACTTATTGACTATAGCAGCCGAAAAAGTCATGACGTGATGGTATTGTGATGCTATTGCTGTTGGTTTTTATCCTCAGGATGAAAGCACACATCATCAATTATTTCAGCTTTCACAAAGTAAATGTTATACTCTTTAATTTCAGTAATAATCTCTTATCCTTACTTATTTTCTTCAAATATCCATTAAAAGGGCATAAATACTTGCTAAGCAAAGTGGAAAAAATGAGAATTCAGTAAAAATATACTTCCTGATAGTCCAAAATCAAACTAATATATGAATAATATTTGTTCACAATTCTGAACATTTATTCATAATTAACATCTTTGCATAAAATATGAAATATATATTTCCATTTGAAATTTATTTCTCAAGCTTTTTGACAAATATTTGCCAACACAGCCAAATCATCATCACTGTCAAGTTAAAAGTATTCCTATTTCTTAGATTCATAAATTAAGGAACAGGAGGGTTTCATAGGCAAAAGAAGTCATACATAAAACTGAGTTGTGCCTAAGGCCAATACTGTCATTTAATTTGTTTGTAATCTACTACTTTTCTGCTAATTTCCTTTTTAATTATATTCATACTAAATGCTACCTTGCTCAAATTCAAGGTTTCTTGAAAGAGCACCATAAATAAAGAAACAATAAAAATCCTTTGACTCTCTTTACTTCTCTGCAGCTGAGGAGATATGCAGGGATAGTTCTTTTCAGACAGCTGCTAAATTTATATTTATGTCCTTCCTGCATTTTGTCTCTTGGCTACTGAAATGCACTGTTCATATGTTTCTGCACTCTTTGGGTAGAATCTGATGTAATTCTTGGCAGATGCTTTAAATGGGTTCCAGGCTGTTGGATTCTGGCACTAGGGGCTTTGGAGGAAGTCAAGCAGATCTTTCATAATAAGGGATGGTTGAAAGGTGCTTTATATATTTCACAATAGCTTTGAAACTATACTGTGGCAGATTCCTCTTAGCCTTGCTGTCTCAACAGTTCTCTTGTCTGCAGCAGACTCTTCAACTGGACCTTTCTAATCCTGAGAGCATGCTAAAATCCTAGTAATCCAATAATTACTGGCAGCTTGACAGCGATTCAAGTGTGGCTGCCATCAAGTCACATAACTATGCATCAAAACAGAATATTATCGAAAAGAGGAGGTACATCTCATTCAGAACATTTTTTAATTGTTTTATATGTTCAATGTATTTTGATTATTGTTTGTTATCCAATATTTTTGCCTCGTTTTAATTTTTACTTGATATGAATTTGATAATTTTCTTTTTATCCCTTTTCTTTTCTAGCCAGTGAAATGTATTGTCCTCCAGAGAGTCCCTTCATGAAAAATTATATTGGAAGTATAAAATATAAAGTAATTACAGTTTTTATGGATTTAGGAAAAGTCACTTGCACAATTGAACATTATTATTTAGCCTTCAGAAATAATTTACAAGTTGATATCTGTTACAGACTGCAGAGCTGTAAATAAACATTATATACTAGAAAAATTCTACTGCTATCACTTACAGTCCAAAAAGGAAAAACAACAGGCTGCATTGTTTCCAAAGATTCTCAGAATATTTTCAGACAGTGGCTCTTAAGCATGATTTTTAATAGTTTCTGGTGGTACAAATTGTTTAAAATCTCATTTTCATAAAAGTGACCTTGTTCATTAACTAGAAACTAAGTGTGAAGTGAATAGGAACAGTATATTATGGTCCTGTGAGGTTCCTCCCAAAGGACTAGTTTAGATTATATTGTAAAGCTATTCATTTTATACACTTCTAAAGTTTATTTTAAATTGTTTACCTTTATTCAAAGAAAGAATAGAATAAGCTAACTATTAAAAAAAAAAGACAAATTCAGATTTAACTCTAAGCCACTAAAAATTGGAATGTCTGATTTTCTCAATCGGTGACATTCATTAGTAAGTTGCAACCATTTGATCTGAACTCCAAAGCTCCAGTCTTCTCTTTAATGTGATACTATGTTAATATTTAGAAAATCAGAGCAAAGATAGAGAAACTTGACCAGACTCATGGGATTCTAATAAACATGTCAAGCAATCCTGAGCACAAGTCAGGCAGCAAGTTAATACAAGGTGATATCCTTCATATTTTAATGGCTTTATTGACATATATTTTACCTGCCATAGCATTCACCCATTTCAATTTACAAATCAATGATTTTTAGTAACTTGAGTGGTTCAACCATCACCACAAATCAGTTTTAGAATGTTTTCATCCCCTGAAAAAAATCTCTCATGTTCATTTACAGTTAATTCCCATTCTCCTTCCAGCCTCAAGAAACTACTAACTTACTTTCCAATGCTATAAATTTGACTTTTTGGACACTGCATATAAACAAAATCATATAAGAATGATCTCATGTCTGGATTATTTCACTTAGCATAACATTTTTGAGGTTCATTTATGACATAGCATGCACCAGTAATTCTTTTTCATTGCTGAATTATATGCCATTAGATGAAGACTACATTTTGCCTGTCCATTTAGCAATTGATTGACACTAAAGTCAATTCCAGTTTTCTACTATTATGAATAATGTTGCCATAAACATTTAGGTGCAGTCTTTGTATGAATGTGTTTTCGTTTTCATTGAGTAGATATTCTCTAAAGTGGTTGCACTATTTTATGTTCTCACAAGCAATATATGGTAATTCTCATTACCCTGCATTCTTGCCAATATATTTTATTGACTGTCATTAATTATAAACATTTTCTTGAGGATGAAAGAGTAGTTTTTATTTGCCTTTTCCTCCTGACTAATGATACTGAGCATCTTCTTATTTGATTGTTAGTCATTCATATATCTTATTTGGTGGAATATCTGATCATATCAAAGAAGCCCTTTATCAAACTGCATTTTATAAATGTTTCTTCCTAGTAAATTGTCTCTATTTTTAATGGTGCCTTTTGAAGGAAAAAAATTATAACTTCAATGAGTTCTAATTTATCTTTTCCTTTTATGGGCTCTGCCTTCATTGCAGTATTCAAAAAGAGTTTACTTATCCCAGTGCCTCAAAGATTTTCTCCTATGGCTTCTTATAAAATTTCATTGTTTTAGCTCTTTTACTTAGGTCTATGATCACTTTTTGAGTTAATTTTTGTGTATGGTATAAATTCATAATTTTCCGTGCAGATATCCAATAATTAATATACCATTTGTAGAACACACTATCATTTTCCCACTGAATTTCTTTGGCACTTTGTTAAAAATTAATTGGCTATAATTATAAGGACTTATTTTTATGCTCTAAGGGCTATTCCATTGATCTATATGTCTAACCTAAGTTAGTACCATATTGTGTTTGTAACTCTAGATTACTGGTCAGTTTTTAAATTGAGAGGTGAAAGTCCTTACACGTCATTCTTCTTTTTCAAAGTTACTTTGGCTATTCTAGGTGTTTTTGCATTTCCACATAAAATTGATGGCTATAAATCTTTAGAACAAAAAAGCTTTCTGCAATTTCAATAGTGATCATGTTAAATTTATAGATCTGCTTGAGAACTGTCATCTTAACAATATTAAATCTTCTATACATAAACACGTGATGTCTCCCCATTTATTTAGACCTTTAATATCTGTCTACACTTTGTGATTGTTAGTACATAAGTTTTGCAGGATTTTTGTAAATTTATTCTCTTCATAGATTTTTTTGTTAGTGGTGATATTTGTCTTTGTTTTAATTTCAGTAAATGGCTAAATAAAACACAACCTTTGGACTCTTGTAATAGAGCAGCCAGGGAATAAAACAGGTATGAAGAGATAAGGAACTGGAGCTAATGGGAACACTGGACATGACAGGTAGCAATGGTGGCCCCGAGGAAGGGCCAATTATAAACACAGATGAAGTATAAATAGGTTGCGATTATTTTTAGTCTTGGTTCAGTATATATAAGTGATTAAGAATAAAATGCTGGAACTAGACTTCTGGGGCTCAAATTTTGATTTTAACAAATACTAGATTTTGGCCTGGGGCAATTTATTTAGCAATCTTATGTCTAAATGTCTTCACCTGTAAAATCCCCAATAAAATATTACTGGTATATACCTCCAACTTTATAGACTTGTGAAAATTAGATTAATTAATAGCTATTTATGAAAATTATAAAATAAGACCTGGAACACAAAGAACATGCAAGAAAAATTAAATATAAGCATTCTAAGAAATTTCAATCAGAAACATAGTGGAATGTGACTTTAGAAATGAGGAACAAAGAGACTATGAGCTTCTAGAAACATAGGGCACATTTGCCAGAGAATAACTGATTACCAACAAGGCTGGAGAATCCCGGACAATATGCAATCAGTTACATGTATTTTCAGTTCATCATATTTTTAAATACATAGACAAACTTAATAGAATCCTCCTGGCTTCTGTTTCCATCCTATTCAATTATTCTTCCTCATGGGAAAATGAAGGCTTTATAGATTGATTATCTACAAGAGGGGTAGAAAAGACACAATTATTAAAAAAAAAAAAAAAAGATAATAAATCAAGGGAACACAGATACTGGTCCCAAGATTCAGAACATATATTCCAGAGTTTTGGGGGTTTCCAAGCACAAAGCCGTCCAAACTATGTGTAAACCCCACTGCTTAATGAGGTATAAAAATTTATTGTCCTTCTAGTTAACTTGAATTTAATTCTATGGGAAGAGAAAGGCAGCAATAAAATATTAATAACTATATCCATGGCATAAATAGCTAACTTAAAGCATAATATTAGTTATCAAACATCAGGTATATTATTAATTATGACTCTTATTAAAAATGCAATCCTCTTGGATCAGCAAAAGAGATTCTGATTTCTTAGAGCCTCGGAGAGCTTGGAAGTGTATATTTTAGGAAACACTGATTCAAATGGTCCACACTGAAAATCATTTGACAAACATAAATTTCCGCAGTTTGATGTGGCAAAAATATTTGTCTCTATTCTTTTTACTAAATGATGAAAGAGTCCAACTTGTGGCAGCTTCTAGAGAACAAGTGGCATGAATATGCATAAAATACTCAAGTTTCCCTCAGATAGATGGCTAAATTGGGCAAGGTCTCAATATTTTCTTCTGAAATTTTATTATCAGTGTCCTAAAAAGAATACATTGTGTAGGCCCACTATCTACAGACAATATCTATTGGACCAATTTAACCTCTTTGGCAACCACTGGCTTGTTGGCCCCAATTTCTCAATTTGGGATTGGGGAGAAGTATCAAAGCATGTCTAGAAATGCTTTGTCTAGAAATACCAAAGCATGTCTAGAAATACCAAAGCATATCAAGAAAACACCTGAAAGTTCTAATTGCCTGATGAATTGTGTAAGTTTTTGTATAAGCTCCACAAATGACAAAATGCTGCATAAATTCAAGGTATTGTAATGATGAGTTCATCTTACTGGAAAATATCTATCTTAAAATTAAAAGATAAATTAACCTTTGCATGATGACTGAAATCAATCAAAATAATGTCTTCTAAATTTTAAATATGACTCATATTTTGACATTTCCATTCTAACTATATTATCTCTAGCTCATCCAAGCATTTGTTATACAAAAATAACTTACTTCCAGAAAACCTTGATAGTCTAATATATCATTAAGTATCACTCATGCCTATTGCCACATATACAGAAGACACAGCTGTGCAGTTAGACAGTGTCCAAATGAGTAGTGAATTAGATGAGCCTCTGTTAAAATGTTCAAATACTTCAGTTCTTTGAAGCTCATTTAGTGTTGCTACTAGAGTCTAACAGGTTAATCAAATACACATAACACTTTATTGACTATATATATATATATATGTCTGTCCTTACTAAACTATAAATTCTTGTCGACAGGACTTCTATATTATTTTCTTCTCTCCAGAACCTATAAGTATAGAATTGTACTTAAGCATTTGATCTTTAGACTTGGGAAGCCCTGATTTCAAATTCTGATTCTGTCACTTATTAGTTATGAAATAAGGCACGTTACTTAATGTTTCTGAGCGTCCATTTTCTAATCTTTAAAAGAAGACACTAAGACTGTCCTCAAATAGGTGAATGAAAATTTAAATGAGATGCTATCTGTGAAACTGTACCTTACACATAAGTCTACATCAATATGGTAGCAGTTGCAATGGCAGCTGTAGCAGCATATATTTGACACAGAATAATCACACAATAAAAAGTTGCTGAATAAATTAGATAATAAGCATAATTTGTATATTTGCTGTATGTTGGCATGATCAATATTAGTATTTTATTATATTTAAATATCCTATACTTATAGTATCTTACATACTTTATTGTCTCTGTACCTTGAAAATGAACTACAATAAAATAGAAAACTAGTTAGCTAAGATCCTAATACCCTGAACTAATAATGGGTCACCTATTGTTGTCACATGGAGATACAGGAAGTAGAATGGGGACAGCATATACAAAGTAAATGTTACTCTGGTAACCTTTGACTCCAAGACCCGTTGTCATCTCCTGGTGAATTTGGCCAATTAACTCATGACCATGAGAAATTCTTCAGTATAGATGTGGTAAATTAAAGTGGCCAAGATCCTTAATCTGTCCCCTAAACCCTACCTAGAAAAATAGGGGAGGGAGACCTAAAACTTGAGGCTGTATAGAATTCTATGACAGAAAAGCAATTCAAAGAGGAAATATGAATTCAAAAAAGAATATTCCAATAAAGCCAGATGACACAGTAGCAGAGTCATTAATTGCTTTGTTCCCTAAACCAGAAACCTTAAATCTGAGCCCTGTGTGTAACTGCTTAGATTTTTTTTTTTTTTAAGTACTGCTCTTTCTTGGGGTTGAAATATCAGGAAAGCCGCCTTGAACTCTCTCTAGATGACAGACCACCAGAAGAAGACATGGAAAATTCACATTTTTAATGGACAAATTTTATTAAAATTGACAGATGTTTACAAAACATTAAAATATATATATTTTAAAATAATATGAAAATATGTTTTGAAATAATATGAAATAACAAAAAGATAAAAGGAATTCCAAATTTTTTTAAGAAAAAAGTAAATGAATAAAATGTGAATGAGATAATCCCTTGTGATGAATTCCACCATTATAATCAGCTATCCCATGAAAATAATTACTATAAACTTCATATTTTAATATAATTTATGACTGAATACAATTAATACTTTCCCAACACTTAAATCATTTTAAAAATTAAACTTGGAATCTATGAGTTAAGATGACTTTTAAACATCACTATCTGATTTGCTATCTCTACCTCTCATCAGGAAAAAAAAAAAAAAACATGGAAAGGGAAGAACCCCACAGGAAAATAAAAGTATTAACTAACAGACTGTCAGATTCTGGAATAATTTTATCTACAATTTAATCTATATGAATGGAGCTAAACTAAAGTCAGATCTATGGCACACACACAATTACACCCTGAAACAAATAGGCATGGATAGAGAGAAAGGAAGAAGAGATTTCAAAGCATTTTACCTTCTCTGTCAAAATTCAAGACCAGCATCTAAGTAAGTAAAAACCATCACTTTTTTACTGTAGCAAAGGAGAAGGGCATTTTCTAATATTACTAGGACCTGGATGAAGTGTTCCACAAATTATACATATACATATACATATACATGAGTCTCTAGAAATCTATATAGAGATTATATCTAGATAGATAGATATAGATAGATAGACAGACAGACAGACAGACAGACAGGTAGGTAGGTAGGTAGGTAGGTAGATAGATAGATAGACGGATGATAGATATATCGACAGTCTCACCCTGTCATCCAGGCTGGAGTGCAACATATACATATACATATACAAAGAGTCTCTCTATATATAGATATCTATATAGAGATTATATATATATATATATATAGAGAGAGAGAGAGAGAGAGAGATCAAGACAGTCTCACTTTGTCATCCAGGCTGGAGTGCAGCAGCATGTTTTCAGCTCACTCCAACCTCCGCCTCCCAGGTTGAAGTGATTCTTGTGCCTTACCTGGGATTACAGGTGTGCACCACCACACTGGCTAATTTTTGTATTTTTAGTAGAACAAGTTTTCACCATATTAGCCAGACTAGCCTCAAACTCCTGACCTCAGGTGATCTGCCTATCTCAGACTCCCAAAGTGTTGGGATTACAGCCTTGAGCCACCATGCTCAGCCACTTTCCTCATTTATAGATAAGAAATTCCCCTACTCCCCCTCAAAAATGAACATTTAAAAAGAGATAATAAAAAATGGCTATCTTTTTGGAAAAAGAAATAGATCTTCACCTCACTTTGTAGCCTCCACATATTACATTATTAAAACTCAAATGATAAAATATAGAATTAAACACAGGAGAATATAAATCTAATCTTTCGTTCATTAACTGAAAGAAGTATTAAGCCTAAATATACAATTTTAATTTATGTTAAAAAGTATAAATGCTCAGAGAATTGTCAGAAATACTCTGTAATGACAGATATATTTGTATTCTAAGTTAAAGTATTGTTACTATATGTTTTAAATATAAGAATGGCCAAGAATTAGCTTCACTTATGTATTATTTATATTTTATTTTTAATTTGTTTGGGGGTAGAAATATCCACAAGGTATCACATTCAAAACAGTGAAAGCTTGACCTCTAGGTACTTACATCTAATCAGTTTCTAGGGTATCTTTCAGAGACTATATATACAACAAACATATCTTTTTTAAAAACCACATGGTAACAAACGACACACACTGACCTGATGTGTATGTGCTACTTGGCTTTATTTACTTAACAATATTTTTTGGAGGTCACTATGAGCTATTTTGTCTTCTTCTTGTGCTTTTTTAGACACTGCATATTATATTATAGATTTGTTTTTCTCAGGGTAGTAACTATATAATTTCACACATATGAATATAGTTACCTTATAAAGACATGAATAACTAGATCAAAGTACATATGAATTGACAATTTTCGTAGTTATTATTACAGTTTCTTTTAGAAATTGGACTGAATTTTTATTAGTTTCTTTTAGAAATCAGACTATTTAACACAACCACCATTAATGTATGAGAATACTTTTTTGAAAACACTAGCTGATAATGCATTTTTAAAAACTTTTGTGTACTTTCCAACCAGAATAAAAATATCTTAGTTTTCATTTGCATTCTGTTATAATAAGAAAAACATTTTAAGGGATTAACTTCTCCACTTTTCTAAATGCATTTCACCACAAATGATCATCATTGTTCTAAACCTCAGTACTTTCCCATGTACTTTTGATTCTCCGGTTTTTCAACTTGTAGATAGGCCTATCATTCACACGCTCCAAATTAATGTTCAAATAGAGCTCTCCTTTAGGCTCAATTTCCTAATAGGATTTTCCTTCCAAGTACATAACGTCAAAACTCATTATTTTGGAAGAGGGTAGATGTGCCTACAGTCCTACTCTTCACCTTGTAACAGCTGCCTGCTTTGTGGTAAAGATGTATGTAGATCCAGGCTAAAACTAAACCCCCTCTTCCAACAGATTGATGTTAGAACCAGGAAATAGCCCTCCTTTCACTTCTCTCACACTGAACCTTTTGTCCATTGTAATTACGGCCAAGAAAGAAAGTATGAGCCTTCTGATAAATATAAATATATGCATTCTCTTTAACTCAATTACTGATTGTAGGCTAGGCTGAATGGTTATTAATTAGGTGCCATGATTAGCTTGGGTGCCACGTGATTAATTTGCAAGGGCAGTCTGTATATTTGGAAAAGGTTTTCTCCTAAACAGAACAAAGGTGAAATAGAAAGCCTGTTTTATTGCTATGGTCCCTGAATCCTTTCCATGTGAAAACATTATTGTGTAAGCAATAGAATGCAATAAACTTTGCAAAAACAGTTGCTATTTCTTCAAGAAAAATGCCAAGTTACAATAATTCCATGTGATTTTAAATGCTCCTTGAAACCAAATACCATGTGATGCTCTGAGGCTGGGGACCAGGACACTTTATGATCTGCATCTTGAATTTAAAGTTTAATTTTTGCATAATGAACCATAGAGAAGATTCTAAATTAAAACCTAAAATCATTTTGATTCCATTATAAAGGTCAAAATATTTAGCATTACTTTATATTAGTTTGTTTATATGAAAATAACCATTTTCTTTAATCAACCTTTTCAAGAAAGAGCTGTCTTACTTCAATCTGCATCTGTCACACACACACAAAAAAAGTAACCAAAAAGGGACAAATGAAATGTTCTTTATCAAAGTGTTTTGTATTTGTTTTCCAAAAACATGTGGTTGGTATTTTACATATCATTCAATTCTCAGTAAATCAAATCAAATTTTCCTTAGCTTTTCTGTTTGTTGTTGTTGTTGTTTTTTAAATCATAGCATGAAAGATGTTGAAGAGTATAATCCTCCCATCTATGGCCTTGCAAATTCTCAAATTCAAGAAAAAAAAAAACAAAAATACAAAAAAAAAAACCACTTTTCAAGGATAAGGTGTTTCTAAGACTTCTGTCCTGAGAAAACATCAGAAAATCCTAAATACCCTTTATGCCAGGCCTTAATTTTCCCCCAAAATGAAAGAGAGCCCAGTGTCTGCTCCAGGTTTTGAAAATAGATCTGCAGCATGTAAACTTAATTTCTTTGTATCAATATCAAGTTTTGTTTCTGATCTCGTCACTGCTGCCAAAATGCTTATCACATCTTTGCTTGAGTATGTTGCAATCAGCCCATTCCTTTCTGTGATTCTGACATTCCATTCACCACTCCACTAACCCTTAAACCATTACTCCTGCATGCTCCAATTTATAAACAGTTCTGGCCTCCTACTATAATTTTTAGATTAATCTCGAAGGAACCTTAGAAATGTTACACTCTACCCAGCTAATTTTACAGATAAGAAAACAGTCTCTGGGAAGAGTAAAGAAAGCAACAGACACCATCCTACAGCCATTCTTCCAGTGGCTAAGTGGAGATGGAATCTAGGCAAGGTTATGCCGGCTTTGAGCTTTGCACCACAACATATCCCTGCCCTATGGGAAAACACTTTTTTTCTTTCTACCCCTCAACAAATTACCTCAGAATATTTTCAACTGTCTTTTTAAATGTGCAATTTATTCAAGTCACACTTCAGAGTAAAACTGAGTTTGCCACAACTTTGCCAGCAAAGAGTTTCATTCAAAAACAATTGAAGATTAAGTGACTTAGAGAAGTGATAAATACGGAAGTTTAAAATAAGAAGCAGTAGGTTCCAGGTAGGAAGAATCAGGAAAGACTGATTTTATGTCTTTCATATGAAGATTGCTCCCAATTCTTTATGACCAGATGTATTAGTCAAGGTTCTCTAAAGGGACAGGACAAATAGGATAGATCTATACATGAAAGTAAGTTTATTAAGGAGTATTGACTCACATAATCACAACATAAATCCCACAATAGGCCATCTGCAAGCTGAGGAGCAAGAAAGCCAGTCTGAGTCCCAAAACCTCAAAAGTAAGGAAGCTGACAATGCACCCTTCAGACTGTGGCCAAGGTCCAAAAGTCCTTAGCAAGCCACTGGTGTAATAAGTCTAAGAGTCCAAAAGATGTTTGAGGGCAGAAACGATCCACCATGGGAGAAAGATGGAAGCCAGAAGACTCAGCAAGCCTAATTCTTCCAACTTCTGCCTGTTTTATTCTAGCCACGTTGGCAGCTGATTAGATGGTGCCCACCCAGATTGAGGGTGGGTCTGCCTCTCCCAGTCCACTGACTCAAATGCTAATCTCCTCTAGCAAAACCCTCACAGGCATACTCTGAAACAATACTTTGCATCCTTTAGTCCAATCAGCTGACACTCAGTATTAACCATCACACCAGAAAAATTCAATCTTCCTCCCAATCCAAACATGATTATTTACCAACTGTAGATTTCTACTTAAGCACGATAACATCATTATCATAACGGTAACAGCTATCGTTCATGTAGTATTACTGTGTGTTAGTTTACTGCCATCACAATTCCGAAACAGGTCCTATGATTATGTCCATTTTACAGATGTACCTCAGTCATTATAAGTAAGCAAATCCAGAACTAAACATGATTCAGCAAATAGCATAAAGAAACATGTACTCTGATGCTTAACTTGTCTCCTCATATCCAAATTCACATCCTTAATATTTTTAATCTATATTTTGTTTAATTTTTAATTTGTGTGAGTATGTAGTAGGTATATATATTTATGGGGTATATATTTTGATATGGGCATGCAATGCATAATCATCACATAATGGAAAATGCAGTAACCAGTCTCAAGCATTTATCATTTGTGTTAACAATCCAATTATGATCTTTTGGTCATATAAAAGTGTACAATTAAATTATTATTGACTATATTCACCCTGTTGTGCTATCAATACTAGGTCTCATTCATTCTATTTTTTTGTGTGTGTGCCCACTAGCCACACCACTCACCCCACCCCCAACTACACTCTTCAATCTGGTAACCGTCCTTATATTCTCTATCATCTCCAGAACTTTGATGTTTTGATTTTTTTAGATTTAACAAATAAGTGAGAACATGCAATGTTTGCTTTCCACGCCTGGCTTATTTCACTTAACACAATGACCTCCAGTTCCATCTACATTACTGCAAATGATAGGATCTTATTCTTTTTTATGGCTGCATAGTAGTACTCCATTGTGTATATGTACCATATATTCTTTATCCACTCATCTGTTGGTAGACACAAATCTTAACTATTGTGTACAGTGCTGCAACAAATATGAGAGTAAAGATATGCCTTCAACATACTGCTTTTCTTTGTTTTGGGTATATAAACACAGTGGGATTGCTAAATTTTAAGACAGCTCTATTTTTTTTGATTACGGAGGAAACTCCAAGCTCTGCTCCATAGTGGTTGTACTAATTTGTATTCCCACTAACAGTGTATGAAGATACCCTTTTCTCATTATCCTCTCCAGCATTTGTTATTGCCTACATTTTGGATAAAACCCATTTTAATTGGGATGAGATGATATCGCATTGTAATTTTGATTTACGTATTTGTGATGATCAAACATGTTGAG
>NW_016107780.1:905536-929130 GCF_001604975.1 Cebus imitator | reverse complement strand
TTTTTGAGATGGAGCCTCAATCTGTCACCTAGGCTGGAATGCAGTGGCAGGATCTTGACTCACTGCAACCTCCACCTCCCAGGTTAAAGCAATTCTCCTGTCTCAGCCTCCAAGTAGCTGGGACTACAGGGACCTGTCACCATGCCCAGCTAAATTTTGTATTTTTAGTAGAGATAGGGTTTCACCATATTGGTCAGGCTGGTCCTGAATTCCTGACCTCAGGTGATCTGTCCACCTGGCCCCCTAAAGGGCTGGGATTAAGAGTGTGAGCTGCCACACCCAGCTGATTTAAATTTTTAATCCATTTTGATATTATTATTGTATATGATTAGAGATGGGGTCTAGTTTCATTCTTCTGCATTTGGATATCCAGCTTTCCCAGTAACATTTATTAAAGAGGCTCTCTTTTCTCTGGTGTATATTCTTGGCACCTCTGTCAAAAATGAGTGTACTATTGGTATGTGGATTTGTTTCAGGGTTCTCTATTTTATTCCTCAGGTCTATGTGTCATTTTTATCCCAGTACAATGCCATTTTGGTTACTATAGCTGTGTAATACAATTTGAAGTCAGGTAATATGATTCCACCAGTTTTGTTCCTTTTGCTCAGGATACTTTTGGCTCTTCTGGGTCTTTTGTGGTTCCATTCGGTTTCACGATTTATTTTTCTATTTCCATAAAAAATGTCATTGGCATTTTGTTAAGGATTGCATTGAATCTGTAAATGGCATTGGGTAGTATGAACATTCTAACAATGTTGATCCTTCTGACTGATGAACATGGAATGTCACTCCACTTATTTTGTCCACTTCAATTTCTTTCATTAATATAGTTTTCATTATATAGATGTTAGTCTTTGTATTTAAGAGCAGTCTACACACTGCAATAACCATGTTATAATATTCTATGTGTTTTCTGTGTGCTTACTATTATCAGTGAGTTTTGCACCTTTAGATGATTTATTCTTGCTCATTAGCATCCTTTCCTTTTATATTGAAGAACTCCCTTTGTCATTTCATGTAGGACAGGTCTGGTGTTGATGAGATCTCTCATCTTTTGTTCATCTGTTAGTTCTCTGTTACATTTTTAAATAAATTTTCTACCCTTATCTCTTTCTTTACTTCCTCTTTAAGGCCAATAACGCTCAGATTTGCACTTTTGAGGCTATCTTCTAGATGCTATTAGAACTTCATCTTTTTTTATTATTGTTTCTTGTTCATCTGTGAAGGTTTTTATTTCTCCTCAATTGTTGAAGGATATTTTTTTACTTCGTTCTATTCTAGCATAAAAGTATTTTTCCTTCAGCACTTTAAATGTGTCATGCCACTCTCACATGGCCTGTAAGTTTCCTACTGAAAAGTCTGCTGCCAGACATAGTGTGTGTTATATATTTATTTTCTTTTGTTGCTTTTAGGATCCTTTATCCTTGACCTCTCAAGTTGGTTTATTAAATATCTGGAGGTAGTCTTCTTTGGGTTAAATCTGCTTGGTGTTCTACAGCCTTTTTAGACTTGAGAGTTGATTTATTTCTCTAGGTTTTGGAAGTTCTCTGTTATTATCCCTTTGAATAAACTTTCTACCCTTATCCCTGTCTTTCACTTCCTCTTTAAGGCAAATAACTCTTAGATTTGCACGTTTGAGGCTATATTCTAGATGCCATTAAGGCTTCATTTATTTTTATTCTTTTTTCTTTTGTCTCCCCTGTGTATTTTCAAGCAGCCAGTCCTTAGACTCACTAATTCTTCTGCTTGATCAATTCTGCTATTAAAAGACTCTGATGAATTCTTGAGTATATCAATTGCATTTTTTGAATTCTGAAATTTCTGCTTGATTCTTTTAAATTATTTCAATCTCTTTGTTAAATTTATCTGGCAGAATTATAAATTTCTCCTGTTATCTTGAATTTTTTTGAGTCTCCTCAACATGGCTATTTTGAATTCTATCTCTGGAAGGTCACATATCTCTGTTTCTCCATGATTGGTCACTGGTGTTTTATTTAGTTTGGCCAGGTCATGTTTTCCTGCATCATCTTGATGCTTCTAGATGTTTATCTAGAGTTAAAGAGTTAGGTATTTAAAGAGTTGGGTACTTATTACAGACTTTGCAGAATGGATTTGTTTGTTCCTATCCTTCTTGAGAAGGCTTTCGAGGTATTCAAAGCAATATGGGCCCCAAGCCCAATAATACTGTGGTTTTTGCAGACTGTTAGAGGTATTGTATTGGTGGACTTGGATAAGATCCAGAAAAATTCTTTGGATTACCAGGCAGACTTGTTCTTTTCACTAGTTTTTCCCCAAAACAAACACCATCTCTCTCTCTCCCTCTTCGTGCTAAGCCACATGGAACTGAATGTACGACGATGCAAGCACCCTTGTGGCCACCACACCTGAGACTGCACTGGATCAAACCTAAAGCCACTACAGCACTAGGTCTCACCCAAGGCCTACAATAATCACTACCTGGTTATCGTGTATGTTAACGCAAGGCCCTAGGACTCCATGATTAACAGGTGGCAAAGTCAGGCATGTTTATAACTTTTCCTTCAGTGTGGCAAGTTCCCCCAGACCCTAGGTGGTTCTAGAGATTCTGTCTATGAGCCAGGGATTGGAGTCAAAACCTCAGAAATTTGTCAGGTTCAGTGGCTTATGCCACTGGTCTGTGTGATCCACTTGCCTTAGCCTCACAAAGTGCTGGGATTACAGACCTTGAGCTCAGGTGTTCAAGACCAGCCTGGGCAACATAGTAAAACCCCCCTTCTCTACCAAAAATATAAAAAATTAGCCAGGCACAGTGGTGCGTGCCTGTAGTTTCAGCTACTCAGGAGGCTGAGAGGGGAGGATTGCTTGAGCCTGGGAGGCAGAGGTTAGAGTAAGCCAAGATTGTATCACTGCACTCCAACCTCAGTGACAGACTGAGACCCCCATCAAAAGAAAAGCCTTAGAAATGTACCTGATGTTTTATTCTACTGTGACTAAGCTGGCATTGAAGCCACAACACAGAGTTCTTGTTGCTCTTTCCTCCCCTTTCTGTAGGCAGAGGAGCCTGTCACTGTGACTACCACCACTACCACCAGCCCATGGAAGGTTCTGCTAGGCCATCACTGATCTTCACTCAAAGCCCAAGGGCTCTTCAGTTAGCTTGTGGTGAATACTGCCAAGCCTGGGACTCACTCTTCAATAGAATGGGCTTCTCTCTGACCCAGGGAAGGTTCAGAAATGCTGTCCATAAGCCTAGGCCTGAACTTGGGGAACCCAAGACCCGGTTTGTTGCTGTACTGTGGACAAGCTGTTACCTAAGGTACCAAGACAAAAAACCCTTCATGTTTTATTCTGCTTTTCTCAGAGCATTTTACCTTATCCACCACAGCTATGAATTTGCTAATCACTCCTCAAGTCAGCATATCTCAGAGTCCCAGGCCCACAGAGTACTACCTGGGTATTGCCACTGGGTTTCCAGCGTCAAAGGGCTCTTAAGTCAGTAGGTGATGAATCCTGCCAGGACTGAGTCCTTCAAGGCAGTGGGCTCCCTTTTATCCCAGAGTATGTCAAGAAATGTTATCTGGGAGGTAGGACCTGGAAGGAGAGACTCATGACTCTGCCTATGGCCCTATCCTGTTGTGGCTGAGCTGATATCCAAGATGCAAGACAAAGTCCTCTCTTCTCTTCCCTCTCCTGTCCTTAAGCAGAAGGAGGGAGTCACTTTAGTTGCTGCGAACTGTGCAGCCTGGAGTTGGGGAAGTCATGGCACAAGCACTCCCTTAGCCACCCTAGTCAGTATCTCCCTAGATCCCATGCCATGCCTAGGCTCCAAGACCACCCCAGCGCTAGGAGTTGCCTGGAAATTGAGTCCTGGTGTCCCAGGCTACCTTTCAAGTTTGCCTAGGACCCGAGAGAACTTTGGCCTGCTGCAGCAAGACTTGCCAAAAAACACAAGTTACATCTGCCTGGGGGGTGATTCCCCTCTGGCTAGGGCTCTGCCAAGTGCCCAGACTCTCACATGGCAGGGCAGCTGCCAGGATATGCGGGAGGAGTGGCATTGGTGATTCAAAACTGTCTTTTCTGTCCTCGTCTAGTGCCTCTTTCAGTGGCATGATATTTAAACCAGGTTCTGTGAGTGTTCACATGATTTTGGATCTTTTTGTTAACATTTGATGTTCATGAGGTCATTGGGGGACACAAAGGGTGTAGGCTTCTATTCTGCCACCTTGCTTCCTAACCATACTGTATCTATATTTTCTATCCCTGCTAATATTGCCCTAATCCAGGCTCTCATTTCTTACCTAATACACTGCAATTCATTCTCCCCCCGTATTTATCCTTTTTCTTTTTTTTTTCTCCAAATCCCTGGTTTAATAAGGACTTGTTTATTTTGAAGCAAAAGGGTCCCAAACATCAGGCTGTTCACAAAAATAACCCACAGTATCAATTTAAGAAAACAAATCTTAAGACTACAACACTATTTTTCTAGAGGATGCATTTGACATGCCAACTCTCATTCACAAAGATACATCGTTACATTCGTGTTGAACTGCCCCACACAGCACACTAATGTTGGGGTGTAACACACATACTTCTAACTCAAAGCTGCTTTCAGGAGCTACTCAACTAAATGAGATTGCGTTTGCAGTTAGGGAAGCAACTACTGAACATATGTATGAATGAAAAGAACTGTACTCCCTTCATAACAAGAGATTATTTTGGAGACAGTTGATAAAAACCATACATCCTTTTTATTGTTAAGTCATAAAGAGGTATCAAATTAAAAGCAAAAATTACAGGGTAAGACTTAACAAAAACTAGGAGCGTCAAAGGAAGTGAAAATGGGACTAGGCGCAGGGAAATATGAATTAATGAACATGGGAAGGACAAGGATGGGGAGAACAGTGAGCATGTGCTGAAGATACTAGGGGAGAGGGTCTGGTGAAAAATTTGATCTTAGACAAGCGCCTAGGTAAAGAAATAATGGGATAAGATTTCTAAACCCCACTATGTGCTTAAGAGTCATCTTCTCCTTCCTCAGCCTCTTTTTCATCATCCTTGATCAACTCCAGCTGGTCATCCCCACCCCGCCATCTTCATTATCATCATCATCCAGTAGGTCCCCTCCTCAGCAGAGTCATCTGCACCCCCCTCAGACTCCATCTTCACATTAGTCTCATCTTTCTTCACGGAGCTGCTGCTCTGCTCCTCTTCTGACTTATCATTCTTCATCTCTACTGCTTGTTTGCTCTGTTCCTTTTCAATTTTTTCCAGGTTTTCCAGGAGAGAATCCACTTTTTGTTTTATCTGGGTCAGTTCCTTCTTAATGGCCTGAAGGTCATCTCCTTTCAACTTTCCAGACTTGGAAGATCCCCGCTGTCCACTCTTAGAATTGAAACCACTTTTGCCCCTTCGTGAGGTGTTTCCTGATACACGCTGACGTTTTTTTTTCAAGTCATTTTCCATTCTTAATCTTTATTAAGTGGAGCTATTTTGAGGCATTCCCAATCACTATCACTTTAAGCCTCTTATTACCTATAGCAATAGTTTTAAATTTTAACTAAGACAACTTCCACTGAAGAATTTCCCTACTGAAAAAATAAGGCTTAAAACCATTGTCCACAAGAATAAAATAGAGCCTCCTTATTACAGCACATCAGGCCCTCATAACCTCACCTATGTCAATTAACAGAAGTGTTACTATCTGTTCTCTAACTGCTCTTTAAATCTCATTTTCCTGCAGGCAGAATTATTTCTGCTCCTGCTACATTTACCTTTGCCTCCACGTTGTGGGTCACATTGCTCTTTTACCTGGAATACCCTTTTCTTCATTTTCTCAGCTCTTTCAAGCCTTCCTGTCTCATATACTAAAATTGAATTCACCTCAATTGATTCAACCTCTATTGATTTCTAGCATATACTTGTAACACATTGCAATCACTTCGTAAGTTTGTCTTTTCACACTAGATTATAATCTCTTTAGGACAGAAACTATAATGTATTTATCTCTGTATACTCAGTGGCTGGCTCTCTCTCTCTATATATATATATACATATCTCCACAAACACACTGAGTGAGTGCTAATTTTAGAAACTGGTGAATAAAGTAATTATTTACTTTGGATCCCTGGTATTTCTCACTCTTTAATTAAAAGGAGAGAATTAAAGTTAAAAAAATCTTAGATGACCTAGAAAGGGAGACAGTCTTTACTAAGTGTGGAATTCTAATAAAAGAGCCAAACACAAAATGAGTGACACCGGAATGAAGAAAAAAACATTGCTCTGAAAACTCTCCAGGGCCTTACACTTCGAAAGGGAAGCAAACACAGAGTTGAATTTAATCTGCAAGTCAGGCATTAAGACTTCACGTAACAGATGCCAACCAAAGCAAAGACATCACCCGAGAAGAGGACGCACTGATGCAGAACTTAGAAAACCCCAAGACCAGCTTTTGGGAGATGGTGATTCTCCAGCAGTGCCTTACATTGCTTCAGTTTGAGTTCTCTGAGCAAAGGTCTGTGTTACCCAGGTAGAAATGTTTGTGTAAAAAGACATTACAGAACAGTAAATATTAGAGATGCCTCCCTCCCCAGAAATCATCCAAATTTGTAAAGACAAAGACCCCTTGTTCTACTCCTCATAGTGGATCTGCTTGTATTTCAGAGTAAAGTTTTCTCTCTGTAGAAGAAAATGGGCAGGTGACAAGAAACCCCATTTATGATCAGAGCTGTTGCATTATTTCTAATTTCTAGGTTATTATCCTGTAATATAGCTCATATACAGGTACCATCTTGCACTCAGCAAATAACACTAGGTTGACTGGGACAGTAATCTGGATGCCATTTTTATCACAAGTAATTAACTGCCTTTTTCCCTCTGACCTGAAAGCCTTTTGTTTTGTCAGTAATATATCCACACACATAATTTATGTGTGTATATACATAATGGTATGTAAACAAAATATATGTATATTATGCCAGTTTTATATATATACACACACACACATACACATTGTCAGTTATACATAGCTGGCATATACATTAATACGATAGTTATATATTTGTATGTATTATGTATACATACATTATGCTAGAAATACACACATATTGTCCATTATACATAGCTTGCATATATATTATTTCAGTTATATATGTGTATGTATTACGTATACATATATTATGCTAAAATATATGTATATATACTATATAATGTATACTTATATACATATGTATACATATATTATGCCAGTTATATATACATATATGCGTGTGTATATAACTGGCATAATATATATGTATATTTTGTATATTACATATACATATATTTTTATTTACACATATATATTGCTTCTATAAATGCATACATTGTATTCATACCATTATATATATATATATATATATACACATATATATTGACAGAAATAATATACGTAATATACATACACGTATTACATATATTTGTATATATATATATTTCTGGCATACTATGTGTGTATATATACACATACTACTATATATACTATAAAAATACCATATATAGTATATATTTTTATATAGAATCATTTTTATATAAAAATATTTTTGTAATATCCATATTTTAATATAAATAATTTTAGCCAGCTAGTTTATTTTCTAAATAGAGTTAACTCTTAGTACGTTCACAAATCCTGACTTAACACTAACCTATATTATTCTCTTTATTAGGCAAGTGGTCTTGCCTATCTTTTTAGCAAAGAACTATTACTGAATTAACAAATATTACTCTATTTCATGTTCTTAATATTTTATGACCTCACTGCAGTTCCTTGAAAATAATAAAAAGCATTTCAATTTCAATGTGCTTTCTCAAAATAAATGCATTATTTCTTACCCTGAATAGTGAAAATTTTTTAAATGGTAGGTTTTCTTGCTGATAAGAAAACAGACAGAAAACCAAACTAAATAAAAAATGGCTCTGTTTCAAAATTGTTGAATATTTGAATTTCACTCAGATGCAGTTCTGAAGTTTTTACTATTTTTCTTTCAATGAACAAGGTTATGGGCATCCTTTATATGTGAAAATCAATGAGGGCATGACATATTCATTTGAAGAGTGAAGGATGTAGAGACATATTATCAGACACATTTTTATGTGTTTATAAGGTTTAAGAAAAATTTTCCAAAGCAGTAGACAATAAGAAACAAAAAAAATCATTCTTTTAATTTGGGAAAGACCCATTTCTATGCTGAAGACAGAACAACAAATTATAAATAGGATTAAAATTTAAAAATAAAAATTCCAATTTGTTTAATTTTTAGCTACATTTTTACCTCTATATTTTGCCCTCCACAAAAATGGGAGAGTTACTGTGCTACCTTATCTAAATAAGTTACCTCCCACCACCAGAGACATAATATGATCAAGTTATTGATTTCACATCAAAACTTAACACTTGTTTACATTAATCCTGGTTAATATAATTTTTTTAAAAAAGAGCTTCTACACTTATTTATGTATTTGGTTGAGGTAAGTCTATTGTATTAAGCTTATATGTTTTGAAAACAGAATGAGAGGATCAAGTTAATAGAATGCACTTATGATAAATTCTAGATTTTTAAATAACTGGAAAAATGGCAAAAGGATATAATTTTCCATTGTCAATTTTTCATTGACACAGAGCATTTTAAAAATTGAGTTTCATTTAAACTAATTAATTTTAATTGTGTAATGCAGAATCATGTTGAATGTCTCCTTTTATTGATCTAATTTCTTTGATAAATTTTCAGTTTGATGATCTGTAGAGTGTAATACTTTTAAGGTACCTCAGCTTTAATATCAGTTAGGTTCGTTTTACTAATGGAAAACCCAGATGAATACCTTGGTGATGAAATTTGATTTCCCAGCATATAGCATTGTGCAACACTGAAGTTTCGGCTTTTGATTATCTGTGAACCAGCTTTTTCATGCTTGTCATTCATATGATGAAATTATTCAAAATTTATGACACGGACTGTGATCAAGTTACTTTTAAAATTTGATAGTGAAAAGTATAACAAACTATAACCAAAAGGAGTAACACTGTTGCTCCCACAGTTTGAAAAGTGACAGCATCATTTCCTCTCTCCTTTCAGATGCATAATGAAACAGGAAAGGTTTTCTTGTCTCCTTCACAGGACGTGCGATGGGGGTGTGTGGCTTGCTTCTTCAGTGCCCAGCTACTTACACCTCTAGGGCAGCATACAGACCGCAGGCTGTGAGGCTCCGATACATGGCAGTGTCTAGTGGTGAATGCTTATAGCTCCCAAAGCCCCAGTGGTGTGTGTTACGGGACACTCCTTTAGTTTGCTATCTATAGGTGGCTTGTGTTAACCAGCTGTCACAAGGACAGAGGACTCTCTGTATCACTGGATTTCTTGCCTTGGTATACCAGAAGAATCCAATCACACATAGGCTGAAGAATGAGTGAAAGGTTTTATTGAGTAGAAGTAGCTCTCAGCATATGGGGAAGCCAGAAGGGAGATAGATGGTTTTCCCCTGGAGTCTGGCTGTTCCTGCCAGATTCTGGGTCACTCCACCAATCAGTGCCCATTGGAGTGCTCTCCATAACCGACTACTTATATCTTCTTCTGCAAATGTGTTCCTCACAGCATCCCACTGCTTGTGTGTCTGCCTGCTAGGGTCTCACAGGGGTTTTATAGGCACAGGATGGAGTGTGGCAGGTTAGGGTGGTCTTGGGAAATGCAACATTTGAGCACAAAGGCAGGAGTATCTGTCTTTACCTAGGTCCCTGTGGGTAGGGTCCTTGCCAGGGACCATGCCTTCTACTATCCAGCATTTCCCTTCCCCTCTTCCATATCATTTAAAGGGACCATGCCAGCTCTTCCCTTCCCAGAACTTCCACATCAATAACAGGTAAGTAATAGAGCTTTAAATAAGGACAGATAACAATTGTAACCTGAAGAGTTCTCTTGTCTAACAAATCTCTAACTTCACTTTAATCATAGTTGTTGACTGTCAAAGGACATGAAATACAGAGAAGACAAGAATGGAAAGAAATATTAGGTAATATTCAGTGTGGTTTTAATACTGAAGATTATAGAAAGCACAAAAAGATACTCATTTGGATGATGTAAAATTATACTTACTAAAACACACCTAAGGTAATAATTCCACACCATTAGATAAGTTACTCTAATGGATATTTTACTCATCAACTCTTTAAATTATGCAGAATTGTGTGTCAGGTTTTTATATAATTTGTACAATTAGAAACAAATTCTATCCTTCATTATGCATATTTCCCTTTAATTTTGATATATGCTACACATTTAAATACATTGCCCTTTTCAGAATTTGAATGTACGTACTCATATTAAGTAGCAAAACCCTAGTAACTCCTTCTCATTTCCCTCACTTTGCTCCCACCTGATATTTGTGTGTAAGAACCACAAGCACAAAATTATATGGTGGACAAGAATTTAAATCCACAAGAGCTTTTCTTTTCTGGCATTTTTAAACCTGGTAAATTTACCTGGTAACTGTCTTATGCTAATAACGCCAGTATTATTGGCTTATTTACTTCTTCTGTTTAGAGGTCACATAGATTAGTTCCATGATGTGAAATGGAACCATACTCCTAATTCTAATTATTTATTTTGTAAATTCTCTCATGATTATATTGAATACTAAGGAAGAAAAATTAAATGAGAAAATAAATTATAAATGTATTAGTCTATATTAAAATAACACTATTAAAATTACACAAACTGTTTTATTAACAGTAATATGATACACACATATACACACGTGCATACAAAAGTATTTTTCTCATAATGAGTGATAAATAACAAGGATTTGTACTAAGCAAATTGCAAAGCATAGTGCTATTAAACATTATTCATTGAGGAAACTGGTAATTAAATGACCAAACCAGAGGTCTAGAGGATCAATGGTAGATCTACCATAAACTAGATATATAATCTTTTGCATTAAAAAGATACCAAAGAATTTCTAAATTCTATCTCTAATTCTAAATTCGTGGCTACAGCTTTAGTCAAGTGATACTAATTTACTTAATATCCTATCTAATGTCTGTCATATCTTATTGACATAAACACTATCTGATTAATATTTAATGTCTTTTGGTTTTATCTCAATATAAGCTGATTTGGAGAGTGTCCATCAAAATTTTAGATTATATAAATTCACACAAAGACTGTATGTACATCTACCTATTAAATCTACATATAAACTACATAATTATTTTTCCGTCATATTATTTTTAATCGTGGCAGATTCTAAATTACTTAATGTCATTCAAGCCTTTTGTTTTTAAACAATTTTGAGAACTTGAGATTTCTGTAAACAAAGCAATTTCTTCACTGATCTTCATCTGTATCCACTTACCATAAATAATATTCTAGTAACTGACCTTCATCTGTGTCCGCTTACCATAAATAATATTCTAGTAAAGTCCTAAGATAATTTTTTTCCACTTACTTACCAAAGATGCAATAACTATGTATCTTTATCCCTTTTTTGCCTGCAATACTATTGGGATAAAGAAAGACAATCTATGCTCCTCGCCCTGAGAGACTAACTGGAATTGGGAAAGAAGAAGTCACAGACAGGTAGTAAAAATAATAAAGACAACACTAATCACAAAATTAATAAACAGATAAAAAAGATGCAGATAATGAGCCATCTCTGTGGAGCCACATCTATGTGGCCAACTGTAGAAATCTTATAATCCATTACTTAAAAAATTGTATAGACTGTGAATTACAGTGCACATAATATCCATGTTACTAAAATTATTATAGCCATTTAAAAAATTGTATTCTCTCAGATAGATATGGTCAAATTTGAATTCTATGTAAAACAACTTCTAGAGATTAAATATACAGGGAAAAGGCACATCCACAAATGTGTGTGTCATAGTTTTGATTATCTGAACAACAGATCACAATATCTTACACATCATTGTAATTACCTAATTATATAAGAGCACAGCAAAAGAAACTAACAATAGAGTGAACTGGCAACCAACAGAATGGGAAAAAAATTTTGCGATCTACCCATATGACAAAGGGCTAATATTCAGAATATACAGAGAACTTAAACAAATTTATGAGAAAAAACAAACAACTCCATCAAAAAGTGGGTGAAGAATATGAACAGACACTTTTAAAAGAAGACATTTATGCAGCCACCAAACATATGAATAAAAGCTCATCATCACTGGTCATTAGAGAAATGCAAATCAAAACCACATTGAGATACCACTTCACGCCAGTTAGAATGGCAATCTTTAAAAAATCAGGAGACTTCTCCCTGTAGTAGAAAGATTTATGGGAAAAGAAAAAGAAAAAAGAAAAAAAAAAAAGATGTCACTTTTGGGGGAAATTAGGTTAAGGGTACAAGGGAGCTTATGTACAAGTTTTATAACTTCCTTTTTGTTATTTTAACATGCAAAGTAAAAAACAAAAAAACAAACAAAAAAAATCAGGAGACAGATGCTGGAGAGGATGTGGAGAAATAGGAACACTTTTACACTGTTGGTGGGAACATAAATTAGTTCAACCATTGTGGAAGGCAATGTCGCAATTTCTCAAGGATCTAGAAATAGAAATACCATTTGACCCAGCAATCTTCTTGCTGGATATATACCCAAAGGATTATAAATCATTTTATCATAAAATAAACATGCACACATATGTTTACTGTGGCACTTTTCACAATAACAAAGACTTGGAACCAACCCAAATGCCCATCAATGATAGACTGGATAAAGAAAATATAGCTCATATACACCATGGAATACTATGCAGCCATAAAAAAGGATGAGTTCATGTCCTTTGCAGGAACATGGATAAAGCTGGAAGCCATCATTGTCAGCAAACTGACAGAACAGAAAACCAGACACCACATGTTCTCACTCGTAAGTGGGTGTTGAACAATGAGAACACAAGGACACAGGGAGGGGAACATCACACACTGGGGCCTGAGGGTTGGGGGGCTAGGGAAGGAATAGCAGGGGGTGGGGGTATTGGGGAGAGATAGCATTAGGAGAAATACCTAATGTAGATGACAGGGTGATGGATGCAGCAAACCACCACAATAGCACATGTATACCTATGTAATAAACCTGCATGATCTGCACATGTACCCCAGAACTTAAAGTATAATAAATTTTAAAAAAAGGAATTGAAAGCAGGATCTCAGAGGTTTGCACACCATGTTCACAGCAGCATTGTTCACAATAGACAAAAGGTAGAAACAACAAAAATGTCCATGGGTGGATGAATGGATAAAGAAAATATGGTATGTACATACAAGGAATATTAGTCTTAAAAATGAAGAAAATTCAAATACATGCTACAGTATGAATGAACCTTGAAAACATTCTGTTAAGTAAAATACCAAATCCCAAAAGGATGTGTATGATTGTACTTATATGAGTTACCTAGTGTAGTCAAATTCATAGAGAGAGAAAGTAGAATGGTGGTTACTAGGGACAGAGGGAGGGAGAAAAGGGGAGTTATTATTTAGTGGGTACAAAATTTCAGTTTGGCAAGATTAAATTGTTCCACAGATGGATGGTAGTGAAGGTTGATGTGAATTACTTAATGCCACTGAACTGTACACTTAACAGTGGTTAAGATGTTAAATTTTGTGTTGTGTATATATTACCATATTTTTAAAAAGTTGTTTAAAATATATGCATGACCTATGTATGAAATAATAAAATGTACAGAAATGTGCGAAGAAAGAAAAGTAAATGCAGAGCTATCTCAGGGTCATGAATAAAAGTTATCAATTCTTCCCCCCCCCCAAAAAAAGTCCCTAAAAACAATTTTATTAAACCAAAGTCCCCCACTGTTTACAACACTACCCAATCTCACTCTGCCCATATAAAAAGAGATGTTACTCTTGAGAAAAGTAATTATGTTTATCTTTAAAGAAATGGCAAGGAATCTTGTAAACATCAAGATACCCCAAAAATATATGAAATATAAAAATACATATATGAATTTAAAATAATGCAATAAAAAGTAAAACATTTCTTAGACAATTTTTATCAAATTATAAATTTTATCTTGTGGAAAGATTATAATAAACATTCCATCCATTCTAAAATTAACAGTTTTCTCTCCTGGAAAACAGAAATGAATTGTAAACTAGATATGTCAAATTTATTGGCTAGCATATAGATTAAGGTGGAGTCAGGATACAAAATTTCATAATTACTAGTAAGATATTCAGAATTGTCCAAAACTGAAATTGTTGGGTTCCTCACATTTTCAATGTCACCTCAATACCCTCAGGGAGAACTCTGATGAAACTTCTGTACTTCCTGAAAGAGCTCATGATATTGAAGGTTTCCATGAAATTGGGAATGTTTTTTTCCCCTTTCCCTTCTAACGCCCTCAGAAATAAATTAAATGATGCATTGTCCTACCTACATATCACAATTACTTTTGTCATGCTTTCTATCCAATCAAACCTGGATGGAAAAAAAAGCACTATCATATATATGTATGTATACACTATCATATTTCAAATGTCCCATATTTTATCACTATTTTCACTGACTTCATTAATTGCCAATTTGGAATCTCTCTGCAAGTAAATAAGATCTTATAGACATAAACAAAACAAACAAAATCACTTATAAAAAGAATGAGAGATCTTATTCATAATACATCACTGCATTTTTATAGAAAGGCATTCATCCACCATCACAGATCACAAAAAAGATCGACTCAAAAGATTCACACTTCACTGCATATGGTATTAATGGCTCTTAATATTTTTCTATTGTCTCTTCTTATATTTGGCAGGTATTAGAAAAATAGGAGGAAAGCAGTGTTATCCAACATCATGAATATTGTCAAAAAGGTATAATTTTACACTTGGAATAGCAATCATTTCCAAAATTCCCTTCAACTCACTAACACCTTTAAAATCACCTTATCATATTATACATAGGAAATAATACTGCCATAGGCTAGTTTTTTTCATGAGATTTTAGCCATTAAACAGGGCATATTTGGAATATAAGCAAATCTGGAGTTATAGATTATACCAATAAAACAAAGGCATAGGATAAAATAAAAACCAAATTCAGCTTTCATTTTGATATATTAACTATTTTTCTTCAACACAGATGGACTGTACTTCTAATGTAACAGAATAGATAGCCCCTACATTTTTCTCTTCTAAAGCAGCATAATAAAATATTCTAGGTCTCTGTGAAATTTTAAATATAAAACAAATTCTTTTAATCATGATACATAAAGGTTTTATTAACCTATAAAATATCAAATACATATGAATGCTAAAATTTAAAGAGAGCTATACTTCCCGAACAAATTTATGATTTAACAGGAATCACCAAACAATCACTTCCAGAAAGAGAAAAGTATCTTTTATTTTGTGCACCCACTTACTGAAAAATCATTGGGACTTTTTTATGATGGTTAATAAATTTCTTAGAAAAATGTTCCTTTTATGAGGTTTGAAACATACCTAGATGATTTCACATTTTTTGTTAGTTAAAATGAAGCGAATATTGGCTGTAAGCCAGAAAAGTAATTCCATGTTTGAAAGGGTTTTAGCTTAAATGTATTTCAAGGAGAAAATGATTTTCACTTGCTTCTACCATACAATAGCAGCAGCAAACTTTTTGGCAAGAGGTTTTGGGCTTCACATTATCATAGCATTACAGAAATGGAACTATTCACAGACTCATTTATCTTAACACTGCTTTGGTATTATTTTCTCTGGAAAACAAAATGTTTAAAAAGGCACAGAAAACCTTTTTTCTATTTGAATTAGTAGTAGATGAATAAAGTCGTTTATTACAGAATCAAATTAATGAACTATAAAACAATGAATGAAACCACCATCAAGAAGAAAAAGGGGAAAGATTTACCAATTGCCTTATGAAAACTTTCCAGCATCTGCCATTTCTTGTTCTCATTTCCTGAGGTTAACATTAAGCATGCATTTTCTATATCATTATTATTTGTAATTTATTAGGCCATATTTTTCAGATGGCAATAAAAATACTCAGCAAGAGGACTACAGGAATTTCTGAATATTAATTTTGGAGCCTCAACATGGAAACTGGTAGAAAGACAAGGCACTATTTTGTTAACAGAAGTTAAAATTAATATAAATTAATCAGAATATGCAAGGCATTTCCTTCATAGTCAATTAGGATAGATGTCAATGGCTTCAACTCAAAAAGCATTTTAGAAGAGAGAAACATTTAGGCACAAGTTGGAATCAATTATTTCATTGTAGTCAATTTACCTGCTGTGTAGGATGATAGTGATTACTGCACAAAAAAAAATTTGCTTGCTACAAGTACATCATTATCACTTGCATTTTAACATATGTTAATAGTAAAATGTCACTGCATAAATGAAGCTTTAAGTATTACCTCCCGTTAGAATTTATAATATCCTCTCTCTTGGTTTCCATAAATACTCACATATAATTTTAGATTGAACTTTGAACTCTAAGGCATTAGAAGGCTACAGAATGAAAAACAACTAGAGAGCAAACATATTACCATGAGCTTCGTACTAAAATAGGAAGTGTTTTTCCATCCTTGGGGGCCACAATCCTAACCGTGCATTACAAACTTAAGAGAATTTTTAAAAATACTGATGTCTGGAGTCAACCACAGACCAAATGAAGAAAAATCTCAGGTACAAGACCAAGATTTTAACTTTTTAACTTTAATTACTTAAGATAACATAGCAGTTCATAAATGACTCTTGAGATATTATTATATTGGCTAAGATAATGTATCAGTACCTTCTCAGGCTGATAAGACATATTCAAGACTTGGTAATTTATGCAGGGAGGAGGTTTAATTAATCACTGTTCAGCATGGCTGGGGAGGCCTCAGGAAACTTAAAATCATGGTTGAAGGAGAAGAAAACACATCCTTCTTCACATGGTGGCAGCAAGAAGTGCTAAGTAAAAGGGGAAAAGCCCCTTGTAAAACCATCAGATCTCCTGAGAACTCATTCACTGTCACAAAAACAGCATGGAGGTAACCACCCCCCTGATTCAGTTGCCACTCACCAGGTCCCTCCTGGGACACATGGGAATTACATGAACTACAATTAAAGACAAGAGCTGGGTGGAGACATAGCCAAACCATATCAGCTAGTGAACTCTGGTATAAAACTACCTGGGTTTGAATCTTAGATCAGCCTCACTATGCATATGACCTTAGCGAGTTCCAAAATTTGCTCAGTTTTCTCATGTGTAAAATACATATAATAATAATACCTGCTTCACAGAATAGTTTCAAGTGAATAAATGGAAGGAACTTGGGACAAAACAAGATATACAGTATAGGCTCAATGAATAAGAGCGGTTGGGATTTTTATAATTATTATGATCCAAATGGATATTTACAATTCTTTAGCAGCAACCTGAACACAATATTATTTTTTGTAATTCTTAGGCACAGAGACATGCCCACATATACAAAATTAAACATCTATCACAAAAGAAAAAGTTTGATTTAAACTAGTTCAGTGATTGGCTCTACTACTTTCAGACAGTTAATCATTACCAGTAATTCATGAATCATGAGTTCTGCATTTTTTTTTAATTGTACTTTAGGTTCTGGGGTACATGTGCAGATCATGAAGGATTGTTGCGTAGGTACACACAGGGTAATGTGGTTTTCTTCCTCCATCCTCCCCCCATCACCTACATCTGGCATTTCTCCCCATGTTATCTCTCCCCGACCTCCCCACCCCCTACCGCTGTCCCTCTCTTCCCCACCCGCCATGCAACAGACCCCAGTGTGTGATGCTCCTCTCCCTGTGTCCATGTGCTTTCATTGTTCAACACCTGCCTGAGTGAGAACATGCAGTGTTTGATTTTCTGTTCTTGTGTCAGTTTGCTGAGAATGATGGTTTCTAGATTCATGTCCTACAAAGAACATGAACTCATCATTTTTGATGGCTGCATAGTATTCCATGGTGTATATTTGACTCATTTTCCTTGTCCAGTCTATCATTGATGGACATTTGGGTTGGTTCCAGGTCTTTGCTATTGCAAACACTGCTGCAATGAACACACATGTGCATGTGTCTTTATAATAGAATGATTTATAACCCCTTGGGTATATATCCAGTAATGGGACTGCTGGTTTAAATGGAATTCCTATTTCTAGGTCCTTGAGGAAGTGCCATACTGTCTTCCACAATGGTTAAACTAGTTTACACTCCCACCAACAGTGTAAAAGTGTTCCTATTCCTCTCCAGCCTCTCCAGCATCTGTCTCCAGATTTTTTAATGATTGTCATTCTAACTGGCATGAGATAGTATCTCAATGTGGTTTTGATTTGCATTTCTCTAATAACAAGTGATGACGAGCATTTTTTCATATCTTTTTTGGCCTCATATATGTCTTATTTTGAAAAGCGCCTGTTCATATCCTTCGCCTACTTTTGGATGGGTTTGTTTTTTTTTTAAAAAAATGAGAAAAATAAAGATAATCTTTATTTTCTGGTTCTCATGCTATGAGTGTATTTTAAAACATAATAAATGCTAAAAAAAAAGTGATAATAGTTTTATAAAAAGAAATGTTCATGAAATTTTTAAAACTATCCTCAACCAAAACTTTCAAACAGCCAACATTGACAAAGATATGGAGGAAAGAGAACACTTTCATACTGTTTATGGGGATATAAATTAGTACATCCATTATAGAATACAGTATAGAGATGCCTCAAAAAACTAAAAGTAGAACTACCACATGTTCCAGAAACCCCATTCCTGGGTATATATTCAAAGGAAATGAAATCAGCCACTTGGAGAAATTGCTACATTCCCTTGTTCATTGCAGCATTATCCGCAATAACTAAGCCGTGGAATCAACCTATGTGTCCATCAGTAGATGAATGGATAAAGAAAATAGGGTATATATACAAAAAAGAGTGCTATGCAGCCATAATCAGAAGAAAATCCTGTCATTTGTAACAACATAGATGAATCTGAAAGACATTATGTTAAGTGAAATAAGCAAGGCACAGAAAGACAAATACCACATTATCTGATTTATATGTGGAATCCCAAAAATTTGAACTCATAAAAGTTGAGAGTAACATGGGTTGGATGGGGTGTTGGGGAGAAGTTAGTTAAGTATACAAAATTTTAGTTAGATAGGAGAAATAAGTTCAAGAGACCTACTGTGCAACACAGTGACAAAAGTTAATAACAATATATTGTATTATTGAAAAATGCTAATGGAGAAGTATTCTCACAAAAAAATGGTGAATATGTGAGCTAATAAATATATAATCTTGAATTAGCCATTCCATAGTGTATATGTGTATTTTAAGACAACATGTTGTAAATAAATATCTATAATTTAATTTGCAAATTAAAAATTAAATGTTAAATAGCATATAGCCAACACTTACATTGCAGACATGGTTCTTAAGATTTGAAAGTACTCATGGTAAACTATGAGAGTTCTATTCTCTAAGTTTCCTGCCTTTTCCCCTGATGAAAATTATACAGCCATGTTAAAGAAGCAGGCTGAGCCACAGTACTGGAAAGTCCTTTCTGGCAAATGGGAAACCTTTAAAAATATATATTCCAGTATATTATATATGTCCACAGACAAAATGGTAGTCAATAGAATAATCCATTAACCAAAAAAGTCACCCAAAGAGTTTTTTAGTATTATGTTTCTAGTTCATTTTTAAAATTCTGCAGTATTAAATCTCCAACACAATTATATTTTAATCATATAAAGATATTGCCTATTAATTTTAAAATTATAGTAAATAATTGTAAAAAATGGAAACAAGCAAGCATAAAAATAGATGAAATTTCTCTTTTTGTATTTTTTTTTTAACTTTTATTTTAAGCATAGGGGTACATGTTCAGGTTTGCTTTATAGCTAAACTTGTGTCTTGGGGGTTTGCAGAAAAGATTATTTCATCACCCAGGTAATAAGCCTATTACTCGTTAGTTTTTTTTCCTGATCCTCTTCCTTCTCTTCCCTTTCAATAGGCCCTACTGTGTGTTGTTTCCCTCTATGTGTCCAGGTATTCTCATAATTTGATTTCTTCTTATAAGTGAGAACATGCAGTATTCTTTTTTTTGTTCTATGTTAGTTTGCTAAGGATAGTGGCCTGAAGCTCTATCCTGCAAAGGACATGACATCATTTTTTATGGCTGCATAGTATTCCGTGAGTATATGTACCACATTTTCTTTATCCACGCTATCACTGATAGATATTTAGGTTGATTCCATGTCTTTGCTATTGTGAATACTGCACAAAGGACATGGCTGTCTACTAGCCTCTCAGAGGCACCTTATGTTAGTCCTCTTACCATTGCTTTGTGTAACAGACTCTGTAATGTGTGCACGTTGATTTGTTATACAACAAATAGGGAGTTCACTCAGTGGGTCTTATGTCAGGAATGCTAACCTGGGAAGTTCTGTGCATGGGTAGCACCATCTCCTGTGAACATGAATGGGAGGTCATGCCAGATCTCTGCTTCTGTAGAGATCCCAAAAAGATTGAAGAGGAAGAGCTGGCCACTGCTAAAAAAAATACAAAGCTGTGACCAAGGAGAAATTTCAGGGTGAATGAACTGCTGCAGCTTCTGAGTTCACTTCTACTCAACCTGAGGATGCAGACTGGTTTGAAGGCATGCAGGTGCCCACTGTGCTTATTCAGCAGGTCCTTACTGAAGACTAGAACACTCAGCCTGCCACAGCAGCAGGTCTGCAGTTCCCACTGCTCAGGACGCTAAATAAATAGGAGCCACTGAGTGGTCTTAAGCTGTTCTTCCACAGGCTCTTAAACAAGATGAAAACAAAGTTGATGGAAAATAAACATCAGTTTCTTAAAAAAAAGCCCATTCAAAAGTGGGCAAAGGATATGAACAGACACTTTACAAAAGAAGATATACGTGAGGCCAACAAACATATGAAAAAATGCTCATCATCACTGGTCATAAGAGAAATGCAAATCAAAACTACATTGAGATACCATCTCACGCCGGTTAGAATGGCGATCATTAAAAAATCTGGAGACAGCAGATGCTGGAGAGGATGTGGAGAAGTAGGAACACTTTTACACTGTTGGTGGGAGTGTAAATTAGTTCAACCATTGTGGAAGACAGTGTGGCGATTCCTCAAGGACATAGAAATAGAAATTCCATTTGACCCAGCAATCCCATTACTGGGTATATATCCAAAGGATTACAAATCGTTCTACTATAAGGACACGTGTACACGAATGTTCATTGCAGCACTGTTTACAATAGCAAGGACCTGGAACCAACCCAAATGCCCATCGACGATAGACTGGATAGGGAAAATGTGGCACATATACACCATGGAATATTATGCAGCCATCAAAAATGATGAGTTTGGGTCCTTTGTGGGGACATGGATGAACCTGGAAACCATCATTCTCAGCAAACTGACAGAGGAGCAGAAGATCAAACACCGCATGTTCTCACTCATAGGCGGGTGTTGAACGATGAGAGCACATGGACAAAGGGAGGGGAGCACTACACACTGGGGTCAGTTGGAGGGACATAGGGGAGGGACGGTGGGTGGTGGGGAGCTGGGAGGGGATAGCAGGGGGAGAAATGCCACATGTAGGTGATGGGGAGGAAGGCAGCAAATCACACTGCCATGTGGGTTCCTATGCAACAATTTTGCATGTTCTTCACATGTACCCCCAAACCTAAAATACAATAAAATAAATAAATGGGGAAAAAAAAATAAAAAATAAAAATAAAAATATCAAAAAAAAAAGTTATCTATATCATAAAAGGATTTTAAACATATAACTGTAGAAAACTGCTAATAATCTCTTCTGAATAATGTCCGACACAATGCCATACAGAGAGAGAGAGAGAGAGAGAGAGAGAGAGAGAGATTGAGAGAGACAGACTTGATTACATATTAAAAACACCTTCTATTATTTCTCAAGATAGCCTTGAAATATTTTGTTCAAACTAGAGAAATTAATTTGTTTCATCGTTGCAAATATTTTACAAACTGTTAAAAAAAAAAAGGGAAGAATGTATGAACTAATTTCCCAGGAAGGATATCACATGAAATCGCCCAGATTGGACATCCAGAGAAACACAGCAGTTTTTTCTGCAGGTAGCTGAGAGATTGAACAAGGACTGTAGTATGAGCCTATTGTTTCCATAGGAATAAGAAGTTGTGCTAAAACAAGAAACCAATCAACCGCAGTAATTTAGCAAGCTTAGGTTACTTCAATTCAGCCAATCTTACTGAAAAACAATTGCAGACTTGAAAATGGGAAGGACTAAGTGGTTATCCAGAGAGCAAGTCAGCAGGAATAACATTTTTGAAAGTTCACAGCCTGAGATTTCAAATATGCAATGTATTTAAGGAAAGTGATTGAAGAAAATATCCTAATTCTCCGAGAATAAATTTGCTACCAAAGTAGAAATGTAGTTAAGAGTTTTTAGAAGCTCTAAGATGCTTCAGTTTTAGGAAGAAGCATTTCAACACAAAAGATTTGGAGATCACCATTTCATCTCCTTCACTAACTCATACTTTGATCACTCTGTGAATTAACAGAAAAGAAGGTCAGTATTTTCATTTATTTGTTTATTTATTTATTTGGAGATGGAGTCTCGCTCTGTTGCCCAAGCTGGAGTGCAGTACAGCAATAACGGCTCACTGCAACCTCATCCTCCTGGGTTCAAGGGATTCTCCTGCCTCTGTTTCCTGAGTAGCTGGAATTACAGGCACAGGCCACCATTCCTAGATATTTTTTGTCATTTTAGTAGATACAGGGTTTCACCATTTTGGCTAGGCTGGTCTTCAACCCCTGAACTCAAGTGATACACCGACCTTGGCCTCCCAAAGTTATGGGATTACTGATGTGAGCCACTGATCCCGGCCAGTCAGTATTATTTATGTGGAAACTATGTAGAACAATCCACTGGTGTTCAGATTCTGCAGAAGGCAGTCTTCATGCAAGGACACCTGGAGCACCACGTATGTCTATTTCCAGTGGAGAAACAGGGCCTTTCTTCCAAATCTGTGCCTTGATTTCTACCACAAACCAGTATCAGCTCCAAAGACAGTATAAAATAGAGATGGTGCAATTATAATACAGGTATAGACTTTTGGATACTGGCTCTGTGTATTTTGGATTACATCCCCAAAATCATGTTAGTTGGCTTCTCAAACATTGTTGGAAACCAATAATTCATCTCAATATCTAAAAATGGCTTAAACATTAATAGTTCAAATGGTATTTATTAATTCCTGGTTAATATCAGATATTGAGTATACAAGATAATTGAAGCAGGGCCACATTTCTTAAAGGTCTTTCAGAGGCATAAGCAGACAGCTGGGACTCCATCCATGTTACATGATAAATTCACATCAAATTGGCTTAAGAAGGAAAACAAAAAAAATATTGCCTAACTCAGTAATGCATGAATACAACTAACTTCAGGTGCAGTTTGATTCAAAGACTCAGAAGACAATATCAGGGCCCTATTTTATTTCTCTCCACTGAATCCTGTTCTGCCCTAAAGGTAGTTTTATTCTCAGATGGATTTTTTTCCCCTCAAGGTTCA
>NW_016107780.1:882907-904588 GCF_001604975.1 Cebus imitator | reverse complement strand
GTTTCTCTCTTCTAGTAATTAAACAAAAATCCTGGATGTGTGTCTTTTTGTCCTGAATAGGGTAACAATGTGACCAGGGGTATGAGGATGCTAACGGGCTTCTGTCTTTGAAACTAGACACAGGGTCAACTTCACCAAAATCATGAGGATAGAGAGAAGGAAAAAAAAGTTTCTCATTGTGAACTGACTATGTGTTATCAGACAAAAGGCCAATGAATGCTGAGGAGATAAGCAACAGGTATCCAACATGTATCTTACAGAATGTTTGCTTATTTTAGGGAAAATGCTATTTTCCTGGAAGGGCTACTGGCCTACCACCTCCAGCTGGGAGTCTGGATAAAATTCACAGCTTTACCTCTGTGTCACAATAGGATAAGAAAGCCTATTACATCTAGTGGAAAGTTTTTCTCTGTACAATATACTATAAATGTGGAATTTTTTCCTAACAAAGACATTTTTTCTGTCTGCTTCCTTCTCAGATTTCTTCTTTAAAATGTTCTTTCAAAGACCTCAAGGAGTTTAATATAAAGAATATCTTTATTTATTAAAAATAAAAAACACAACAGCAAATGTAGCCAAACCATGTAAAATTCAAGGTTGGCATAGCAAAGTTCCTGCCTATTTTTTTAAGCTGTAGCAAAGCAGAAAATAGATGTAAACCCTGCTGAGGGCAGGCCACAATGCCAACAAAGGTTTGCTAATGGAAACGGGTCTCCTGTGTGCAGGCTACTGAGCACAGGCAAGCCTAAATTAGTATTTCTGGGGCAAAGCCTTCAAATGTCCCCTGAAGGACCAGTACTGTGTTGAACCATGGTAGACAGCTGAGGATGGAAGGCCAGCAACTGGGTCAATGGTGTGGAGCTACCCTGCTAGGAGTAAAAGAACAAAATAAGTAAAGAATAAAATTAAGTCCTGGTAAGAAGTCTTTATTAGTCTTTCTGAAAACCAGGTGAAATTTCTGACTAGAAAAATACATAAAGGCACACAAAATGTTGTATTCAGTTACAAGGAGATCAAAGCTGCCCTAAAGTAAAACTATAAACACCCCCATGAATACAAGCCCCAAGTTAAGAGACCCTGTTATGAATTAAAAATACTCAATCATCCATGCAAATAATTTCCTGTAAGAAGAGTATTTTAAAATAAAGCACCTTATAATAAAAATAAAAACAAGAATAGATTATAATAAAGAAAGAAGCCTTACTGCAGAAGCATATAATCTAAAATGATTGCATATATACTCAAAATACACATCAGCTTGGTGTAAGATGACTATCTCCCTCATCATATTAAATGTGACAATAAATGCCAGGAGATATGTATTAACAAAGAATTTATATGACACTCTAAAATACAATATGGGTAATATTTTAGTGGAACCATTCCCATACAGTAGTATTATCAATTCAAAGACTTTACATTAATTTTGAGAAGCTATTTTTTTTTTAGTGTTTTCAATGTATTCCTAACTTTTCATTTTTGTTAAGTCTCATTTCCTACACTTGATCTAAAAAAATAACCTCTTCATGAACAATGACCCAGGAAATAAAATCCTTCTATCATCACCATAAACTTAGTCTGAGGCAGCTTTTTCAGGGTCTGTCATTGCACATATCACACTCAGTAAGCAGAGCGACTAACTGGGTAACAAGGATTCTTTGCGGTCCCCACTATGTTTTAGGGGATTTATAGCTTCAGTGAATTCAGTTGAATCACCCAAATACACATTTACTACTAGAAAAAACAACTGAATTTACAGAAGACAGATTTTTAAAAAGTTTTTGGTGTCAGAAAAACTTCTAGATTGTCTCACACATCATCATACATTTAACATTTTCTTATTATTTCAAAGGAAAGAAGAAATGGAAAGAGGATTCACAAAAAAAAAAATATATATTCATCATCTAAATCAGTCTTTATGAGTTGCAAAAGTGCTTGATCTAGCTAATAGGAAGTTCATCTTAGAATTCTAAAAAGAAAAACAATAAAATGTATAGTTTATAAATCTTGCATCACAGCAGAGACAACTTGGGTAGGACATAAAACATAGAAATGTTATATTAAGTCTAATGCCTTATTTTCTTGACTACAATAACTTAACTGATGAGTATGATATTAAATTTCCTACCCAAGAAAGACTTGCTCAGCACAGAGTTAACATTATGACTAGCACCCTGAATAAAACATACTCCTCTGAGTTCATCCCACCTTCTATACTACTCTGTATATACACTGGCAGGACACAGAAGAGAAACAAATAACACCATTTCTGTGCACTTCAAATTCTAGGGAGAGAGACACTGAGCAGCCCCTTAATGGTTCTAGTTACATATTTTATAATATAAAATGCATAGCAATTTCTTTATAACATTGTCTTGAAGAATAGTACTGGAACAAGCTTTAATAAAATGTAATTACATGTGGACCTTAATATATGATATTGGTTATGATGAATTCCATACACAAGGCAAGGGTAAATAAGTGAGTCTTCTTATCCCAAGAAAAGTTATCTCGTGAGCCCCAGTTGAAATTATAAATAGTTAGAGAAAGCTTAGTTTATAGGAAATAATACATGACCAGATTAAAAGGAATGACAGTAAAATTCAAAACTACCTTAGGCTTTAGACTTATATTGCCATAGTTCCAGCTCCTTACTGTTCCTTGGGAAAAATGTCATTGGTTCTCATTGTTTTTCTCATTAGCAAAATATAGATTATAATATTTTATAAACTTCGTGGGAGAATTAAATTGAATACCTTTTAGAAAGAGCCAAATAATGCCTGGCAAATAATAAGCATTCAATGAAAGAGTTAACCAGAGTAAGAATGAAGTTAACAGGCAGTCAGTTGATTCTCATAGTCTCAATATGCTTAAATTTCAATTTTACCACTAGCTACCTAAGTATAAATAACCAAGTTCTCCCAACATCATGTTCAAATTTTAGTTATTACAATCTATTAACTGAGTAATTATAGAAAATATAAGCTTTGTTGTTAAATCTTTGGTCTAAAAATAATAAATAATCCATGTGCATCATAATTAGTGACCGCATCACTTTTTTGGAGTCTGTTGGTGGCTGGTCACTACATGTCTATTATCCAGTCCCTGCATAGACAGCAAAGCATTTAGTTGTACAGCTTACACATCTCTCAGTGATAAACCCAAATACCATTATGCAGAAAATAATCAAAGGAGAGAACAGTCAACAAATACAAAAGTGAAGCAAACAAATAAAAATCTACCAAAAATAAAATATAAATTAATGTAATTGGAGCTATACCTCCTCTTGGAAATGTTGACATTATTGCCATGCAAAAGACCCCAGGGACTCCAGATATGAAGTCAGAGGAAATGAAAACAGTGGTTGCAAGGAAAAGAATAAAGATGTCCCAGAGAAAGTGGAAAGCACAAAGAATAAGATGGTGGAAACTGACTCAAATTTTAAAAGAATATGACAATTTGTTGACTAGGCATTGAAGACATACGTGCTCCATATTTTAAGTTATGCAACACGGAGAAAAAGACAAGCAGTATTCAAACTATTTTAACAAGAAGTTTACAAACACCTGTGGATGTTTCTAATGTTTTAAAATAGTGTGCTAAATATTAGTTTCATTATTTTTCCATTTTTCTATAAACCTGTAACAGATATCAAGAGTGTTTAATGTGTAACAGAAATCTTTAAATGCCATGAAATAGTCATAATTGTGTCCACCGATTACCAAGAATGTTTTTCATGCTCTCAGCCTACACACCATTTTTGTGGTTCTGGACTACCACACCAAGCAAGGACTGTGTGTATTCACTTCGAAGAGATACCACTGTGTATTTGCTGTACTCTGCATCTTTCTCCTAAATTCTCTACTAGTGTAGAAACTTACTTCTAGGGTTTGAAGTGTGAGGAGAAGGGCAGAGAGCAGAGGACATAAGGTAAAAAACAAAGAATGGCTTAAAAAAAAAAAAAAAAAAAAAAAAACACATTTTGGAAACAAGTAGTCTATTGTCAAAGAATGTATACTACATTCTCCTCAAGCTCATTCCACTAAATACACAGTTCCTGATAGTTAAAAATCATATACATTATGAAAAAATAAGTACACTACAGTTTTTACAATAGTCCTTTAAAAATTTTAAGCAATAGTGGAAGATATATTGAATCTAAATAAATCTCTCTCTTTAATGTACTTTCAAATGCTTCATCCAGGCTGGTTCTAAATATCCCCATGGATTGTATTAGAAATATTGTGTAAAATAACCCAATCATTTAAGCTTTCTAACCATAATGAGTTGTAATAAGAGTGAAGTGGCAGCCAGAATAATATTTTCAATAATCTTTGTCCATTTAAGCTAACCATATAGTCATCTTCTTTAGTGTGGATATTTTAAAATTATCTTATTTACTCATATTACATATGATACAGAAAATTCAGAGAAGAATGAACCTGTTTTCTAGTCCTAAATGGCAGGCAGCTGGATATGTAATTATTATAAATGACATTCATACTAAATTACAGGCAGGTAAAAGTTTAAACATTTACAGAACAAATGGACCAATAAAAGACTACACATACACACATAGCTATTGTCTTAAATCTGTTGAGGAATAGTTTCATTTCAAGAGATATATTGAATTTTAAGAAAAGCGAGAAAACCTTGAGGGAAGACATAGATCAATGTTCCTTCCTCTCACATACTAAATATAAGGAAGATTCAGTTCAGGCTTTTCTTTGAATTAGTTGCGGACAGAAATATTTCTTAAACTACTTGATTTCAACTCATTTCTCAGGACAAAACATTTCTGAGATTTAGTTTTACTAGCGGAAAATCAGAGATAAAGGTTATTGCTTTGAATAAAATAGAAAATGTTGGAGAATCTTGTAGCACAACAGCTGGAAAGGTGAATTGAGTAAGACTGGTGTTAAACATTTAAATTTTTATTCTGAAACTTAGCTATTAGATATTGATTCATTTTGCAGTGAGTTACTGGCAGTGCACTGATTTGAGGTTATCTTTTCCAACACTTACTGGCTATGGGATTTGCAGAAACATATTTAACATCTCTATAACTTAGTTTTGTTTATATAAGATACAAATAATAATAGTATTTAATCTCAAATTTCTGGTGATGGCTCTCATTTAGTTCAATGATATAATATATGTAAACAACTTACAGCAATACCTGGCATGAAATAAGATCATTCATTTATATCATTAAAAAATATTGACCACCTACTATACACATGAAGAATTCATCTAAGTGCTGGAGACATAGCAGTGAACAAAATAAAGCCGCTACACTTAAGTAGTTCATTGTGGGAAAATAGGCTGGCAAAATATTTCCAAATCACGTAAAAATGATTTTGGTAGATAACCATTTCTGGCTCTAAAAGGCCACTACATCCAAAGTGCAAAGAGTAAGGAAATAAGGCCCAAAAAGTAGCAGAGAACTATATTGCAAGATAAATATGGTGGAATCACCAGGCAGCATAAAGAGCCACCTTTTACTGAATTAAAGGGAGACTAGGCTGGGTATGGTGGCTCACACCTGTAAACCTATCACTTTGGGAGGCCAAGGCGGGAGGAGGATCCCTTGAGGCTAGGAGTTCAAGATCAGCCTAGGCAACATGATGAGACCTTGTCTCTATATTAAAAAAAAAAAAAAAAAAAAAAAGCGAGTCATGGTGATATGCCTGTCTCGATAGAGAGAGAGAGAGAGAGAGAGAGAGAGAGAGAGAGAGAGAGAGAGAGACAGATACCAGCTAACATGATTATTAGTATTTTTCTAGTTGCATTCATCTACTTCTATTACTATTTTACTTATCCCTTCAGGTATCAACATTTCTGTGCTCTTCTCTTCCTCACGATCCCCTTCCTCCTCCCCCTATTTGTCCACCTCTTATTTTTGTTGTCATTGTTACTGTTGTAGTTTTTTTCTTCCTTCTCCTCCTCCTCTTCCTCCCTTCCTCTTCTTCTTTTCTTCTCCCCCATCTTGTTCTTTGTGGTAATAGAGATATTTAACATATAGCACAAAACAATTTAGCTTTTTGACTTACCATTAATTCATCAGCAAAATTGCATAATTTTGAGGTTTGAGTTAACATATGAAAATATATATTATCATGAGATATAATCAGCTGTTAAAAATCATTCTGATTATATTAATATGTCATAAATGATAGTTGAATCTGAAATATATAGAGTTTGAAATGCGGGTATTTGAGGGATTATGACAGATTTCCCTGAAATTCTGAGAAACTTCATGCAATGTTGTCAGCAGCAATAGCTGTTTTACTAGCAGCTTGAAAGGTATAACAAATCTCTCTCAGAGCTTCTCATGTTCAACTCATTTAACCCTAATGGAAACTCCGCAAGGCATTTCCATATTATATCCCCATTTTATAAATGAGAAAACTGAGACACAAAAAGATTAAGTGCCAAAGTTGCAAGGGGATTAAGTGATGAACCATGGTGTAAACTCAGAAAGTGTGGCTCAGCATTCTGTTATTTAGCCTGTCTACTATGTTTTGGTGAAATCTTAAGACTATCAGAGAAATATACCAAGAACAGTCATTTTAGGAAACCAGCATGGGCCAGTGCAGTGGCTCACGCCTGTAATCCCAACACTTTGGGAGGCCAAGATAGGTGGATCACTTGATCCAAGGAGTTCAAGACCAGCCTAGGAAATATGGCGAAAACCCTATCTCTACAAAAAATACAAAAGTTAGACAGGTGTGGTGGTCAGTGCCTATAGTTTCAGCTACCTGGCAGGCCGAGGCAGGAGGAACACTTGCACCCAGGAGCCTTGGACAACAGAGCCAGACCCTGCCAAAGAAGAAGAAGAAAGAAGGAAGAAAGAAGAAGAAGAGAGGGAGAAAAAGAGAGGGAGAAGGAGAAAGGGAGAAGAATAGAGGGGGAAGAGGGAGGAGGGGGAAGAGGGAGGAGGGGGAAGGGGAGGGGGAGGGGGGAGGGAAGGGGGAGGAGGAGGAGGATGAGGAGGAGAAAGAAAAGAAATCAGCATTATAATAGTAGAGAAGAATATTTAAAGTTTAAGAATATAAAAATTTGAAATCAAAACCACCAAAACGGGAAAAAGGGGAACTATTTTTCTCTAATTCAGAAGCATAATGAATGTGACTAATCAAAAAACATTAGCAAGTCAGTGTATAGTATATCAGGTCCCTGTTCACTTCTGCCAGAATTATCAACCTTTATTTATTTTTATCTTTTCATATTATTTTTCCATTTGCATTTCTCTATGTGTCTAAACATTCATTTTATCATATGCCTGTTAACAACACAATTTTCTTTTCCTTGCCTTGCTTATTTACATTATTTGTCCATTTTCCCATTAGTTTTCTTACATTTTTCTTTTTGACTTGCAGTAGTTTCTGTTTATTAAAGTCTGTATTTATAAACACATATACGAGCAATACTTTTGCTCAATGTATCAATCAATATAAAAAGACATTTGTAAAATTTAGCAAAATATTATATTTGCAGACCCGAAAAAAAAACAGAAAGACAATTAAAAATTAAATACTATCTCTGTATCGACACTGGGAACCTTATATCAAAGATTAAGTGTTTTGCATAGGACCACAAAGGACCACAAAGTGGTAGGAGAATTAGGGTAGGACTCCAGTTGCCCTAATTTGCAATTCAGTACTTATTTCCAGCAAGTCATCCTTCTCACAAAAGAGGGATTATCCAGGTTTATGTGATTGTGTATGTGTGTAGGTTTATGAAACAATTTACCAGAATGTTAATAGCATTGGTTAAAAACATTTTATCTAAAATATATTTTCTCTCTAAATATCAAAGAGCATTATTTTGATTTGGCTGAAAATAAAACAATATGAAACAAAAGGTCTGTAATGACTTTTTCTATTTAAACTCTTGGTAAATGAATAACTTCATTAAAGAAAAAGAAAGGTATATACTATTCATGGCCAACTTAAATGCAGAAAAAATAGCACAAAATATATTCATTCTTGTATATTTGAAGAAGCTTAAAATATTATTTTCAAAAGAATTAGGTAATTGGATGGTATCTCATTAGTAACAAAAGCAGCCTGTAGGCAAAACTTTGCAATTAAACTTAATATCCATCAGTAAAACCCTGGATCCACTAATTAAAAGGCTGAACTATTATCATTTTATCTTTAGTTCCTCGAAAATAATAAAAATGAGAATGTGTTGACAAAAAAACTTGTTAGGTATATAATAATATATAAATTCAAATAATATATATCTCATATAAAACACATGCCTCTCTAAACTATTTTTACTATAGAGAGGTATATCAAATACATTCTTCTGAGAATCAGAACTGTAGAATTTAGCAAATCTGCAAATTCTTACATATGAATTTCAAAAACTAAAATTTGTTATTTTGGGGTGAAAATTTCTATTTTTATGCCATAATGAGGTTTACAATAATGGGAGTTTCATGATTTTACCTTAAGTTGGTCCCTTTTTAGTGATAATATATTATTCATACAATTGGCCATTAAAGTGTGTCTGCCTTCTTGTTTAGAGTTTTTCAAAGCCAAAATCAGGCTGTCAAATCTGTACCCTTCTTCTACTAGCTAAATTCTAGCTAATTCTTATCAAAACTCATCCAAAGAGGATCAATATGAAATCTTTCTTACATACAACGGGGAAAAGACAGCTCCCTCATTCTCGCATAACAAGAAGTTGTTCACACTCATAATTGCTTACCTAAAAGCCATAAAAGGAGCCTCAATAATTGTATCTGTCATGATCATTAACATTGAGCCACAATACAAATAAATCACAGTGCTTTAACATCTTAGAAGAGCTAACCATATGACCCTCTTTCTGCTTGCTCATTCAATACCATACCTGAAATTTTAGTTTACACTGGAGATATGTGAAATTCTGTAACTTACATGTGCAATTTAATCTAACTTCAGTCATTTAATTACCTAATAAATACTCCAAGAACACACTTTGTACCAGAAATTCTATTAAATTTGTAACTAGAAAGCACCTTGGCAGTCTTTTAGTTTCAAATGTACAAGTCATAGCCTGCAGAGGCTTCACCGTAAAGCATGTGGCCTTTATAGTAAGGCTCAAACAAAGCAAAACAAAGCAAAGCAAGAAACTTAGGGCATTATCAGCAGGTTCACGGTTTATGATAACTGTGAAGCTAGGTCAGCACTTAAAGTTCCAATATATAGAGAAAATTTGCACATTTTCACCCTGGATGCCATTTATCTTTTGTCTCTGACCATTTTCTGACCCTAGTGAGTAGTGTGTCATGGCCCAGAGTCTCTGAACAGAAGTCATAATTATAGTTTGATTGATTGGTTGTACCACATATCTTAGTGCATTGTTTGGACTGAAACAGAGCTTAAGTCAGTGACTAGAGGAAAATATCAAAGTACTTTATGGAGGAAAATAATGAATATATTCTGACCCACTAAATAGACAATGTATATGAGTGGAATACATGTGTCATTAAGGTGTTTTATGTTCAAGAAGCCAAAGCATTTGAACTAGGCATTTCATATTGTGACTTAATCAAGAGCCATAATAGCTTAGAAGGAATGAGAATTCTTAGGAGCATACTCCAAAGTTTTACTAATAGGGAGTACTTAGAAAGCACAAATAAACCAGAGAGCAGAATAAAAAGGTCAAAAAAGGGAAAAATGCTAAATTATAGCACTAATTAAAACCTCAGGTTGCAATGAAAGGTCTGTAAATGAGGAGCTTCCTTTGGCTGTCTCAAAGGCACTTCAACCTCAACATGACATAAAGCAAATTCATAAATTGTTTTCCATATTAAACATTAATTCTCTAGTGTTCACTGAATCATACTTCTATCTACCCAGTCCCTCAAAACAGAAATCAGGATCCATCCTTGACACCTCCATCTCACCCTGAAATTCAATTCATTACTACTTTTTAATTGTTTTAATTTCTAAGTATCTATACTTCACTTCCCTTTCTATTATCATACTTCTCTACCTTACCCAAGCTAGCAGCAGCTCTTTTTTTTAATCTACTTCACTACACTAGAGTGAGATTCATCTTTTTAAAATGCAAATAGGATTGTGACACTCTTCTGTTTAAAATCATTCAACAACTCCCTAATGTTATGAACATCATGACTTGAATCTGGACATAGCTGCATTTCAATGTCATTTATTTCGCCTCCACTACAGTCTCATTTTGCCTCACCTTGGCTCCAGTTACACAAGTTTTTTTTTAAGTTTCTCTAAAACCTATATATACACACATATATGCAAACACAATGTTTGGCTTAGCGTTACATGTGAAAATTTTTAGAAGAGAAAATGATTCTCTATAAATGATGGATTAGAGGTTCAGGCAAATAATGTGATAGTTGCCCCCATGGAATTATATAACCAATGAAAACATGATTTACTTCCAGGCTATATTTATATCATTTAAAAAAGAAAAAGCAACCAGGAGACTGGTCAAATGAGTTATAATATATCAAAAATGGAACATTATGTGGCAATTAAAAATGATATTGTATAGAAAAGTTTCTCAATTTCTTAATTTGAAAGCAGCTACTCAAAGATAATATTAAAATGCAGGGTCTGACTCAGTAGAACTGGAGTGGCATCTGTGATACTGTATTTTTAAAAGTAACTGATATCCACACTGTTGGTACCATGGACCATGGCTATAGAATTATATGTAATATATGATAATACATTAAAGATCTTATTTGTTTTTAAAATATTCCAATAGGATCTATATATTGAATATAATGTTTGACAAATTATAGTTAGTGACAAAGGTAGACACATCATAAGTAAATGACTATCTCATGTGAAACAATTCTAAGTTTAAATGTTTATTTTTTTGTTTTCAATTTTAGTAATAATTGTATTATGTTTGTAATAATAGAACATTAAGATATTTTAAATGTAATAAGCAAACTTGACTGTTTAAAATTTTAAATGCATAATTTAATAAAAAGCATTTAAACAAGCTCCACATGCTATTTGAATTAAAATTGAAGACAAATAAAATGAAGGAAATTTTCAACAGGGTTGATTTGGGGAGGTCTTTTATTTCTACTTGTCAGTATTCATTATTTTTTTTGTAATAAGTTATTATTACTAACATGATGAAAATATATATTTACATTATATTTAATAATTACTTAACAAAATCCCCATAGGGAATAAGACTTATGTATTTTGAATCATTATGTAAATGAGTCTGGGGAAATATAACAACAAATATTTTTTTCTTCAAGCAGCATCCTTGTAAGTGAAAACTGTGTCATGACAACACATAATTATCAAGTTATTAGTGCCCTCCAGTTATCACTGATCTCAAAGCAATATACTTATTTAAACTTTAAAAATCCACCAAAAACAAAAATAAAATAAACAAAAAGGAGCATTCCCATATCATTTGTATGTAGAGCAGACTTTACAGAAGATTTGGAAACATAGAAGCAACACATACACATACATCCCCTCTAAATAAGAAGATAAAATATTCTCATTCTTCACATGTCCCTTTCCACTAGTAAGTTTCAGCTCCCAGAAAGTTCTATATATCTTCATGCTTTTTCTTCACCCACAAATCCTTCCTTATATCTTTCACAGAGCAGTATGGCAATATTAACATTTCTTAGAAATCCAGTGATAAAATCTTGAGTCGTCTTTGATATTTCCTTTTCTTGCATCCCCTATAACGAAACTGTCACTAAATCTACTTTTGTCCTTTAGTCGTCACTTGGAATGAAGTCCCTACATTCCCATCATCACATCCCTAGGCCAGGCCTATATCTTCCCAAGTTAATTTCCTAATTCAGACCTCCACAACTCAGAGAAAGCCCAGCCACTACCTTTACCAGACATGACTTCTGTCTCACCTTTTCCCTTGTTATATTCTCTCCTGTAAATCCCTTGTTTATTCAAATCCTATCCATATTTGAAGACCAACCCCCACAATCTCATGCCCATGTTGAAGAATTCAAGCCCAAATGTGTCTCTTCCTTTGCCAAATTACTGTTTATATAGCAGTCAAAAATCTAATAAATACTTCAAGTATTTATTTTGTAGGTTTGTTTCTTTATGTTTCCCAAATCTGACTTGAACACACAGGAATGCAGAAAACTGTCTTATGTTTAATTGCATCCCCCTACAACCAAGCTCAGGTCTGGGTAAGCAAGGACTATTTCAGTTTATTGAACAGGATCACATAATGGTTATGAATGCAGTCTGGGGATGACTACTACTTACTTGCTGTAAGGATCTCAGGGCAGATTTCTTAACTTCTCTAGGCTTTGGTTTCCGTGTCTGGAAAATGAGGATAATGTGAGTGACAAGTGTTATGAGGAAATTAAGTGTGCTAATGCACATAAAGCATAATGTCTGTGACATTTCAGTCTGGTTGCTTTTAAGGATCAACCAGGAAGAGCATTTGAGGTCATCTACTCTAACACCTTCATTTTGAAAAAGAAAATATTAAATCCCAGGGAGATTAATTAAACTGGAAGACTAGAGTCTGCTTCTAGGGGAATCTGTTGGTGACTTTCTCAAGTTCCTTCCTGGCTTGGGGCAGATAGAGGACTAGAATCCCTCCAATTCCTCTGGTCTCCCTCAGCCTGATGCCCTTTCTGCAGCATTCTGATGCCACCAGAATCAATTTAGAGGTTAGAAAACTTTCAAGTGATTGAAAAAACTCTGTCAGTGGTTGTACTTAAGGTATTATTAGAGATTCTAGAGGACAGCTTTTAAGGTATCTTTAGATTGTTATGGTAACAAATTAATTTTAAAATCAATAAAGAATTAAAAGATGTTAATAAAAGTGTTTATAGAATAATTATTTTACATTGAGTTCTGGTAATTCTCTGGAGATGTACAAAGAAGAATTAACTATTATCCTTTAGTAATATATAAGTTCTACTGGGGATTGCCAGAAAATGACCACATTCTTTGATAAACAATATAATAAAAATATGGACAAACTTCTATGAGTACACAGGTAAAAGAAGAATTATTTCCGTGTCCGTTATGTGCATATCAATCTCATGGAGAAATGATATTTGCATTGAGTTTCAAAGAATGTATAGAAGTGTCCCTGAAAGATAAAATAGAAAAAAGTCATTTCAGAGAGAGAAAATACCTTATAACTAGAAATAAAGGCATTCCTTGTGTTGGGAGTTTAGGAAAAGTGGCTAAAAAAAAATAGAAAGGTATAGATTAAGATTGGGGTTGCTTTTTGCTTGTTCAGTTGTTTAAGTTCCTTATAGATTCAGGATATTAGAAAAAAATTTTAAATGGGCAAAACACTTAAAAAGACATTTCTCAACAGAAAGCCTACAGGCAGCTAACAAACATATGAAAAGATGTTCCACATTAATAAGCATCAGAGACATGCAAATCAAAACCACAATATGATACAATCTCATACCATCAGAATGGTTATTATTAAAAAGTCAAAAATCAACAAATGCTGGCCAGGCTGCAGAGAAAAGAGAATGGTGATACACTGTTGACGGGAATGTAAATTAGTTCAGCCATTGTGGAAAGCAGTTTGGAGGTTTTGCAAAAATCAAAAACAACAAATTGTTCTACCACAAAAAGACATATGCACTCACATGTTCATTGCAGCACTATTCACAATAGCAAAGGCAGGGAGTCAACCAAGGTGTCCATCAGTGACAGATTGGACAAAGAATATGTGGTACATATATATGATGGAATACTGTGCAGCCATAAACAAGAATGAAATTATGTCCTATGCAGCAACATGGATTAAGCTGGAGACAATTATCCAAAGTGAATTAGTTGAGAAACAGAAAATCAAATATTGCATGTTCTCATGTATAACTGAGAACTAAATATTGGGTACTCATGGGCATAAAGATGGCAACAACATACATGAGTACTACCAGAGAGAAGAGGCAGAAAGGGGGACAAGGATTGAAAAACTATCCATTGGGTACTATTCTCCATATCTGAAAGAGAAGATCATTCATACTCCAAAGCTTAGCATTGCATACTCATATAACAAACCTGAACATGTATCCCCTGAATCTAAAATAAAAGTAGGTAAAAAAGCAAAATAAAAATAGTTAGAATTGGATTTAAATTTTAAAAAAGAAAAAATTATAAGATGCCATGCTAAAAATGTCAAACTTAGTAGGCCATTCCCTACAAAGATAGTATGATTTGGCTGTGTCCCCACCCAAATCCCATCTTGTAGTTCTCATAATCCCCATGTATCATGGGAGGGACCTGAAAGGAAGTAATTGAATCATGGAAGTGGTTACCCTCATGCTGTTCTAGTGACAGTGAGCTCTCATGGGATCTGATTGTTTTATCAGGGGCTTCCCCTGTCATTCCATTCTCATTCTCTCTCCTGCCACCATATGAAGAAGGGTGTGTTTGCTTCCCCTTCCACCATGATTGTAAGTTTCCTGAGGCCTCCCCAGTCATGCTGAACTGTGATTCAATTAATTGGCTGTCCTTCATAAATTACTCAGTCTCAGGTATGTCATTATCAGCAGTGTGAGAATGGACTAATACATGAGGCAAAGTAATTTTTAAACAAAAGAGTGAAAATCCATCACAGTTGTGTGTTTTGTAGAAGAATGTCACAATTAATATGAACAATAAATTGTAAAGGCCAGAGAATGTGACTATTGTGCAAATTTCTTTGTCTATTAAAGAGGTACCAAGAAACAATTATCCACAGATAACAAAAATACAAATGCAAAAACAAAAGTGTCATTTGACATCATCTGAAATCTGAGAATAGTACTATGTATAGCATTATTTTACATTTGTATTGTTCTTATCTTTTGCAGGAAACAAAATAATTCAGAAAGTTTTGTCATAAAGGAGTTAATGTAATTTAATTCATTTATTACATGTCCACTATACACTCCACAGCCTATGAATTGTTGAATAGTTTTATAAAATAATGAAACCTGAGATCAAGATCAACCTATATTATTGAGACTACTAGTAAAAGTTTTCAATGTTGGTTGATCTGATAAGTTATATAAAGTCTATCTATATTACTTCTCTAGTTTATTGAGTTTTAAAGTTGTTTTGTTTTGCTAATATAATTGCATTTTTTCTTGGTTGAGCATGCAGAGGAATTACAGAGCAATGACAACACAATCTCATGGGAAATTAAGGGAAAATTATGCTTAATATGACTGTTGTGTCTAATAAATAAATATTGGTGGTAATTTTTACAAAATAATGTCCTTTTGACAAGATTATTGGTCAGTATTAAAACAAAGCAACAAAGAGGGACTGTAGCGTGGCTTATCTAGACAGATCCTAGCAGAATGAATTTGCTTTAAGATAGAGATCTGGCTGTGCTTGTCTTCTTGCCATTGTGTAGGCTAAGATCTTCTCAACATTCGTTGAATAGCAGGCTAGCTGAAATTTTTTTTTCTCATAGTAGTGGCAGAAGTGGAAATTATTAACAAATTGTGTCCAGATGGGAATGTTATGAAATTATCAAAATCTAAAATATAAACTCCATTGCAAAAAATGGGGAATGCATGTGATCTATTGAATGTAAAAATGATATAAACAATACAATTTTAACTACATAAAGGTTGCATACATGCAACATAATGTGTAAATATTGTTACACATTTAAAATTATAAAAGTATTTTATTATTTAAAACTGTTTTCAAGTGTTGGTTTGAATTTTAAAATTAAACCATTTTCTTTGTTTTTTCTTTTATTTTTCTAAAATTTGGATATACATTTTCAGAAACATGAATGTGCCAGAGATGATAAATGTTTTAAAGTTGTTTTCAAGTCAAATTTAACAAATTAAGAGAAGAAATACACATTATATCAGCAGAACTAAAGAACCTCAATGTCAAGTAGACTGCAAATTTATAAAATTAATAACATTATGCCTAGATTCATCATTTTAATTGTCTGAAAACAAATTTAGTAAAAAGAGTGAAAATTATTTCTTATAAATATTAGATGTACGTATATAATAGTTTAGTCAATCTTATAATTCATCAATAAAAATATTCTACAATGGTAATAAAAATATTTTATTGCTCACAACTTATTGACTTATGGAGAAAAATTACACTATTAGAATTACAGGCAGTTTTTGTTTTGCAAAGCAGAGCGTTTACTGAAACTTGGACATACTGGAACTGTGCCCTTGCTTTACATGGCTCAGTACACAAGGAACTGTAAAATGAAATGATTCCAATAGTGAAGGGTTTCCATTAACCTGGCACTATACACAATGAAGGCTGCCTGTATGTCACTTACACCATTGAATCTTATGTTCATATAATTTTATTGTGCCAAAAAGGAATAAGTAGTTTGAATCTTTGGAATACTCACTGGAAAAGCTGGCTTTAAAAAACTAACTGTTCTCGATAAAATTTGCTTTTAAAATAATGAAGTAAACCTAAAAAAAAAAAATCAATAAATATACATTTTTAATAATGCTTTTATTTGTTAAAATTTAATACTGCTTAATACAATTATTAATAATTGAAACATGAAAAATATATTTTTTCATGGAAAGATTCAGTATTCAAAAAAATGGATCATTCTCTAAGGTCATTTAAGTTGAGATAGTAATGGACCAATAACAATTTGGCAGTGAGCAATACTCTGGCTGATACAGAGAGAATTTTCAAATGTGTAGAACTAGATGAACTATGCAAAATCCACTACACTAATGTGAGCAGTTTCAAAAATAATAAAAAGAACAACTCATACCTAATTAGTCAAAGAGACAAGGGACTACTTCAACACTGCATATAAGTGACCATCAACATTACAGCAGACATTATTTATATTTACTCTAATAACAAAGCAATAAAAAAATCTGAAGATGCTTTTAAGCAGAATTTACTTATATTGAAATTTTTAGAAGTTTCCAGAGATGTCTATAAAACAGAGTTTTCTATTATTAATGAAAACGTTTATCTCATGGAGAAGATTTTTAAGTCATCCCATTTGTACTGAAGAAAAACATTTATTCAACAGTTATTGATAAACTGGTTCTTCTCTAGCAGCCATTTTGTGCCCATGATTTGTGATGCATGAAGCTATAAGCAGGCTTTGCCCAGGTAGCTTTTTACAAGGGATGCAGCTTATCTGTCAGCTTGATTGCCTGAATTATTGACTGGAGATCCATCATGATCAAGTACTTTGCGCTTCTTTAAAATAACTTATAACTTATTGTATTCATTTAAGTAATTTGTGAAGATGACAAGTACATTTGTTGAGAAAAAAATCCAAGCAAAACATTTTATAATTAACCGTGTGCAGTTCACTTAAATAAAATATAATCATAACTTTGATCTGAGTGTTCAGAGCTATAAACTTTCCCCTCAATTCTGCTTTAGTTGTGTCCCAGAGAGTCTGGTAGCTTGACCTTTGTTTACATTTGTTTCAAAGAATTTCTCGATTTCTGCCTTAATATCATTGTTTTAAAAATATTCATTCCAAAGCAGATTGGTTTCTTATATTTTATTTTGTTTTTGTTTTTATTTTTTGAGACAATGTCTCACTCTGTCACTCAGGCTGGAGTACAGTGTCACAAACTAATTCCGAGGGTCTTTAAAGCTGTCCACCACCTTATCAAACATTTGAAGAATCAACCTATGTGAAAACTTAAATAAAAAAGGAAGGAATTGAACCTCCAGAAATTGGTTCCAAGCCAAGCCCATAGCCCCTATACTTTCTCAATAAGATATTAGTAAAATATGGCTCACTGCAGCCTTGACCTCATGGGCTCACTGATGATTCGTCCATTTCAGTTTCCAGAGTAACTGGGACTACAGGCGTGTGCCACCACACCTGGCTGATTTTTGTATTTTTGTAGAGATGGCCGGTTGCTATGTTCCCCAGTCTGGTTTCTAACTCCTAGGCTCAAGCAATCTGCCAGGCTTAACCTCCCAAAGTGCTGGAATTATAGTCATGAATCACTGTGCCCAGCCCAGAAGTGGATTGTTTCATTTTCATATAATTCCATGAATTTGAGAGATCTGATGGGTATTAATTTCTATTTTTACCACACAGTGGTCCAAGAGTATGGTTCATATGACTTTTTTTTTTAATTTGTTGAGAATTGCTTTATGGCCAAATATATGATTAGTTTTATAGTATGAATCATGTGCACATAAGACAGATGTACATTCTGTTGATGTTGAGTAGAGTGTTTTGTAGATGTTTGTTAGGTCCATTTGATTAAGTACTGAGTTAAGGTCCAAATGTCTTTATTAGTTTTCTGTCTCAATAATCTGCCTAATACTCTTGGTGTGGTGTCAAAATCTCCTACTAATATTGTGTGGTTGTCCAACTCTTTATAGGTCTCTATAATCTTTAGGCTGAAAAACCATACCAAAAAATCAAATAAACCAAACAGAATCAGAAATGACAAAATGAGCATTATTACTGACCCCATATAAATACATAAAATCCCCAGAGACTACCACGGACAGCTCTATGCACACAAATTAGAAAACCTAGAAGAAATGGATAAATTCCTGGACCCATACAACCTTCCAAAACTGAAGGTGGAAGAAATTGAAGCCCTGAGGACAGATAATGAGTTCAAAATTGAATTGGTAATAAAAAGGCTTACCAACCAGAAAAAGCCCTGGACCAGATGGAGTCATAGCCACATTCTACTACACATATAAAGAAGAGCTGGCACCAATACTACTGAAACTATTCCAAGAAATAAAGGAGGGGCTACTCCCTAACTCATTCTATGAGGCCAATCATTCTGAAACCAAAACCTGGCAGAGACACAATGAAAAAAGAAAAATTCAGGCCAATATCCCTAATGGATACAGAGCCAAAAGTCATCAACAAAATACTAGAAAACTGAATCCAGCAAAGATCTAATATCCAGCATCTATAAGGAACTTACAAGAGAAAATCAAGTGGGCAAAAGACACAAATAGACACTTCTCAAAAGAACACAAACATGCAGCCAACATTCATATAAAAAAAAAAAAGCTCAACAACACTGATCATTTAAGAAATGCAAATCAAAACCACAAAGAGTTACAATCTCCTATCAGTCAGAATTGCTATTAAAAAGTCAAAAAATAACAGATGCTGGCAAGGTGGTAGAGAAAAAGGAATGCTTATACACTGTTGGTGGGACTGTAAATTAGTTCAACTATTGTGAAAGACAGTATAGGTATTCCTTAAAAACATAAAGACAGAAATAACTTTCACACCATTCAACCTAGGAATCATATTACTGGGTACATATCAAAATTTATAGAACATTTTTATATTATGAGGACACATGCACATGTATGTTCATTGCAATACTATTCACAATAGCAAAGATGTGGAATCAACTTTGATGTCCATCAATAGTGAAATGGCTAAAGACATCATCCATGTATACACTATGGAATACCATATAGCCATTAAAAAGAATGAAATCGTTAATTACTAATTCATCAAGATATCTTATTTAAGGGGAATATGTGGGCAATCTTAGTAGCCATGGACCTGAGGTAAGAACCAGATGTAAGGTATAGTTTCAGTGTAGTCACCCTCAAGTTTCATGGGCCAAGAGCAAGGAAGGTAGAACTTCCCAAGAGGATAGGTGATTTCTCAAAGCTTGGTAGGTAAGAAAGTGGGTTGGAGGCAATAAGCATATTAAGGAGAAATTATTGGACTTAGATGTACTGTGTAAGATGAATTACTGAATATGCTTAGCAAGTCCTTTGCAGAAACAGGAATGTAGCCTGGAGGTTATTATCCTAAGCAAATTAACACAAAAACAGAAAACCAAATACTTCTTAAGTGGGAGCTAAACATTGAATATACATGGACACAACAAAGGGAACAACAGGTACCTATTCAGGGTGGTGGATGGGAAGAGGGTGAGGAATGACAAACTATTGGGTACTATGCTTGCTATCTGGGTGATGAAATAACAAAATTCCAGTGACCTGCAATTTACCCATGTACCAAACCTGCACGTGTACCCTCAAACCTAAAATAAAAGTTAGAAAAAAACCATATAAATAAAATATAATTTGTTGTAACAATTTATGGAACCATTCTTTCTCATAATGTCTAAGTACCAGAATGAAAAAATTGTTCTCTTTCTCTTCAAAGTCAATGTTTCCCCTAAACAAACATGACAGATCTCATTGGTGAGTTTAAGAAAAGGAACAGATTGGATCAATCCAAGAGGCCATTTAGGAACAGCTCAAGATTGCAGCTCCCAGTGAAAGCACAGAGGGTTAGCGGACGCCGCATTTTTATTGCCCACAGACTAGGAAATTCCCAGACGGAGAAGCCCCATGGGTCGCCAGCGCAGCTGTTTCGGCCAGTGGGGCTGTGCCAGCCAGCGCCGCTGCTTTGCCCCGCGTGGCTGCTTTGTCAGTGCCCCGGCACAGCAGTTCTCCATACAAAATACACTGGTCCGGGTTCCCTTTTGGCTGGTGACTGGAGCCACGGGAAGTCGCCCATTCATCTGTTTAAAAAGGGGACTGAACAGGGAACCAGGACAGTAGATTCCAGGGCAAAAAAAGCGCCAGGAATTGCAGCGCCACTGTTTAAGCCAGTGCAGTGAGTTGCCACACGGGAAAACACACAGATCCTGGCGCCTCTTCAACAGGCAACTGGAACACCAACTTAAAAAAAATTTTTTTTAATTAAAAAAAAAAGGCTCTGAGGCAGGGAGCCAGGCGATCAGGCTTGGCTGGTCCCAACCCCACAAAAGAACAGCAATCAGAAACTCTCTGGATTGAGAGTTTCACAGCAAGCACAGCTGAACCCGGGACGGTCCAGCTCTGTGGGGGAGGGGCGTCCACCACTACTGAGGCACTCCAAAACTACGAAGGTAGCCAGCCAATGATGAGGCAACCCACCATTACAGAGAGAGTCTGCCAATACAGAGGTGGGCCACCATTGCTGAGGCAGTTCTAACTACACCCACATAAACAGGACTGCAGGGAAGTTCACTCAGCAGCTGGGCAGAGCCCACAGCAGCTCAGCAAAGCCTCTACAGGCAGACAGTGACTAGGCTGCCTCGTTGCTGGGCAGGCAGCTCTGAAGGAAAAAAAAAAGATAGCAGCATAACGGAAACTCATTTAAAAAGCCCTAAATCCCTGGGACAGAGCACCTGGGAACAAAATGCAGTTTATGAGTTCTGCTGCAGCAGACCTAAACGTACCTGCCCAGCAGCTCTGAATGAACAATGGAGCTCACAGCTCAGCATTTAAGTTCCTATAAAGAACAGACTGTCTCCTCAAGCAGCTCCCAGGCTCCTGTATGTCCAAAGAGACACCACATAAAGGAGAGATCAGACTGACATTTTGGCGGGTATCCTTCTGGGACAAAGGTAGCAGAAGAAGAAACTGGTAGCAACACTTACTGTTCTGCAGCTGCTGCAGGTGATCCCCAGGCAAGCAGGGCCTGGAGTGGGCCTCAGCAGACCTACAGCAGAGGGGCCAGAGTGTTAGAAGGAAAACTAAGAAACAGAAATAACCTCATCATCAACAAACAGAACAGCCACTCAGACATCCAATCTGAAAGCCAGCAACTACAAAGACAACAGGTGGATAAATTCATAAAGATGGGAAGAAACCAGCACAAAAAGGATGAAAACACCCGAAACCAGAACACCTCTCCTCCTACAAGGGATCACAACTCCTCACCAGCAAGGGA
>NW_016107780.1:877815-879977 GCF_001604975.1 Cebus imitator | reverse complement strand
GAGGGACGATGGGGGGTGGGGAGTTGGGGAGAGATAGCAAGGGGAGAGATGCCAGATGTAGGTGAGGGGGAGGAAGGCAGCAAATCACACTGCCACGTGTGTACCTATGCAACAATTTTGCATGTTCTTCACATATACCCCAAAACCTAAAATGCAATAAAATAAATAAATGGGGGAAAAAAAAAGAAAAGGAACGGGCAGCCACCATTCTACTTTATGATTCTAGGAGTCTGACTATTTATGATTCCACATAAAAGTGAGATCCTTTGGTAACTGTCTTTCTGTATGGGGCTTATTGCACATAGTATAATGCCCACTAGGTTCATCCATGTTGTTACAAATGGCAGAAGTTACTTCTTTAATGTTGCATAATATTTTATAATATGCATACATCATATTTTCTTTATCCATTTACATCTCAGTTGATACTTAGGTAGTTCCCATATTTTGGCTATTGTGAATAATGCTGCAGTGAAGTGCAGACATCCTTCAGAATTCTGATTTTAATCCCTTTGGATAAATACTCAGAAGTAGGTTTGCCAGATCATATGGAGGTTCTATTATTTGAAGAACCTCCATACTGTTTTCCACAAAGACTACGCCAATTTCTATTCCCAATCAAAAAGTACAGGGTTTCCATTACTGTATACAAGAAAATTACATTCTAGAGATCTACAAACATACACTATAGTGTCTATAGCTCACAATATTGTAATGTATGCTTAAAATTTGCCAGAAGAGTAGATCTTATGCCAAAAATCTAACAATAATAATAAAAATAATAAAGACAGGGGGAGTAAACTTCAGTAGGTGATAGATATGTCTATTGTCTTGATGGTAGTGATGGTTTCACAGCGTTATGTTTATCCCCTACCTCACTGAGTTGTTTACATTTGGTATGTACAACTTTTTACATGTCAATCGTAACTAAATAATGTGGTTTCTAAAAAATAAATGAAGCAAGGGAAGAGGACTTGCTTCTTTCTCTTATTTTAGATATGCTGAGCTGCAGCAGGTACCAGTGTCTCTTCAACTACATGACAATGTTTTAGGGTAGACCCTGGCACTCCAAAGCAACTTCTTCAGTATTGAGACAGGGGATAAGTTTTGTAATGGGCTAAACTTTAAGAAAACCATAGTAACCACCATGTTACTCACATTATCCACTTACAATTACCATCTTTCTGACACCAGTGTGTATCTTTTTATTGGACTAAACTCAAGAAAGTTATAAAGGGGTATGATCTATTAAGCCTCTAAAACAGGAAATATTAGACGAGTGTGGTTCTGGAGTAAACTTCCTATTCTGGTTTTGGGCTAGTTTGATACCAAGTGTTTGTTGTTTTTCTTGTTATCAGTCTGATCCTCCTTCATTGTTAAATGTTCTTCCATGCTCCACTGTTTCTATTACAGGTATGTCACTGTCTGCATAATATGCAGACCTAACATTTGAGTGCCTATCATGTAAAAGATACTGTAAGTTTACAAGTACGATTGAATTTAAATCAAATTTAAATGCAAATCAACCATATAAAACAGGTACTTTCATTTTGCCAATGGAAACAATTTACTAAGCTTAAATAACTTTAATAGCTATTACAAGATCATATATCTAATAAATGATGGAACTGAAGCTGAAACCCAGTTTTAGATCATTCTAAATCCCATGGTTTTAAAATGTTTTGTGGTGAACAATCCTGACAAAAATCTAGTTAATTCTACAGGTATAATTATTTATTCAATTATTAAAATAGTTGAACAACTACCTAATAACTATGTATAATGTGCCGGTCACTGTTGTATGAGCTGGCCATAGAATACTGAAAAAGACTGAGAAATTTTTTGCTCAATAAACAAGATGGGAGGCAATTGAGTAAATTACTAGATTGACTGATTGAAGAATAGCTAGCTAGACAGAAAGAGGCATAGATAGATAGATAGATAGATAGATAGATAGATAGATAGATATAAATAGTAAAAGTGCTACAAAGGATTTTTAAAAACAGCTAATGGAATCAACAGTGATGGAATTGAGAAAGGAGGTGCAGCAAGACCAGTTTAGACTGGTTGATACTGGGAAGCCCCTCTGCATCAGTGATGTTTTAGCTCAGTCCTGAATGAGAAGTCAGCAAAGAGAAAATCTTGTTATGAGAAACAGAAGT
>NW_016107780.1:874084-877103 GCF_001604975.1 Cebus imitator | reverse complement strand
TGAGGCAGGAGAATTGCCTGAACCCAGGAGGCAGAGGTTGCGGTGAGCCGAGATCGCGCCATTGCACTCCAGCCTGGGTAACAAGAGCAAAACTCCGTCTCAAAAAATAAAAATAAAAAAAAAGAAATATAAACAATTTGGAGTTAAATAAACATAAGGAATTATTCATATATTAATATTTTATCACCTGTATTTTTTTATCATAACATCCGAGCACAGGATAGAGATCACACTAGGTTTATAAAGTAGTATCTGTACTCAAATATATTAAAATATTGGTACAAAGAAAATATTTTCTCTATTTGTGAGTCTCAAATCTAAAGTTCCTATTGGAGTATTGCACAGTATATTTTTATGATTTCTACCAATTTAATCATAAGAATATATATTCACTCATACATATATTCAGTTAAAAATAATTCAAGACAAGATACTTTAATGAACCAATTATACTGGGATACCATTATTTTCAGTCTTAGAGGATCTGGAATAATTCATTTTTATAAAATGTTGATAAATGAGTGAAAAATGAAGTAAACTGAGGGAGGTTAATTGTTGTCATTACACTTGTATGTACTTGTACATAATTAGATTAGTTGATTTAGGAAAAATAATATGTATAAATCTTTCCTAAACATGCAGAGATCAGAATTGCTCTAGCAAAACTCTGAGAATTGAAACCTTTGTGTGGATTCTAGCTTACAGCCATTATCTATCACTTTCATCATAAGAAAATAAAAAGTATACCCCTCATGCTGAGTCTGAAATTATAGAAGGAAAAGGGCAAGTAAATTTCAATGTATAAATTAATTACCAAGATATTCCACGGCAATGTAGATATCTTCACCAAGTCAATTTCAATGCCAAAATATATTATTAAAGAACTCAGAACAAGCCATCAGTAACATAAAGTTACCTGTGGCTGAATCAGTTTATTTAAGGTGATTGGGAAATATATTAATGAGAAGAAAAATTTTAAAGTATTTAAATGTGGCTTGGATTATCATTCCCTGATTTTCTATATCTGCTTTCTATTTCTGTAGTGTAATATCTAGTTATATCTATTATGCATGTGATAAAAATTTTTGATGGTGATAAAATGTTAAGGAATTTAAAATATTTCCAATGTACACATTAGGGATATACTCCTCAACATGCATGTTACCCAACTTCAAACTAAACTACAGAGTTACAGTAATCAAAACAACATGGTACTGGCACAAAAACAGGCACATAGGCCATTAAAACAGAACAGAGAGCCCAGAAATAAGGCCACACAACAATGACCATCTTATCTTTGACAAAGCTGACAAAAACAAGCAACGGGGAAAAGACTCTCTATTTAATAACTGGCTAGCCATATGCAGAATATTCAGGCTGGACCCCTTCCTTACACCATATACAAAAATCAACTAAAGATGGATTAAATACTTAAATCTAAAACCCAATACTATAAAAACCCTGTAAGACAACATAGGCAATACCATTACAATATTACAGTTACTTATACAAATAGAACAATTTACGTAATTTATTTGTTTACTCTTTTCATTTTAAACACATTTTTAAAAGGTATTTTTGTTTTTAGCTCTTTTTACTATTTTTAGCTCAGGCACAGGTGATCCTGCATTATTATATATAAAATTTGTGTAAATCTAGTACTGAACTAACCCTGTTTATATTATCTTGAATATTTTATTTTTGTCCATTTATTTTGGTGAAGCAACATAATGTAGACTCTAAGTAAAAGTCATATGGTCATATAATCTATGGGAAAGGATAGAATACATTTTTTTAATCTCATTAAATTATAATTCAATATTACATTAAATTTCTCTTAAATCAAAGTCAAGTCCTCCTTTCAAAATATTTTCTTTTTCTTCTTTCTCTACTTCTCCAAGAATATACTTTGGTTATCCTTGTTCTAAATGTCAAAGTATTTTTTTATTCTTTTTTCCCATTTCACCTCAATACATTCATTTAGATACTAGTTCATGTCAGTTTTTTATCCCCACATTAATTAAATTTAATAAGGTATAGCAAGTCATCATTTACCTTGCATTACATCGAATCTCATCTACTTTTATTTACTTCACATTGAACTCTTTATCAAGAATGGTACTAATAATTTTACTCTTTGCCTCATAAATATTTAATTACCTACTTTGATACAGTTCAGTCTCTTTGTGCTACTATCCAAGGTCAGGAATCCAAGTTTTCTTTGTGGAGAGAATTATGTCAGCTGAATGAGTCTGTAATTTCGATAATAACATCTAGACTATTAACTAAATTATTTTTTCAAAGGGCTATCAGTGTACATGCATGACTGTCTGCTGCTGTTATGGACTACATTAGCACTTCTGTGTCCCCAATTGTCTATAATGTATTTCATGATCCTGTATTATTCCATTATTATAACATTACTATTCCTATTACTTGTTTGCTCTGCCCTGTCTTGCCTATGTTTGGTTAGGTGCTGCTATGGGCTGAATGTGCCCCTCCACACACTTAAGTTCATATGTTGAAATCCTAAACACCAATGTGATGGTATTAAGTGCTGGGGCCTTTGGGAGGTGATTAGATCACAGAGGTGGAGCTTTCAAGAATGAGATTAGTGTCTTTATAAAAGACACCAGAGAGCTTGTTTTATCTCTCTACTCTCAGCCATGTTTATTTGCTTAGAACATTTATATTTAACTACCTTTAGTGTTTTTCAATTAAAAAAAGTAACACAGACATTTATGGATAAATAACAATAAACAGGTCAAAATGTTAAGACTGACAGACCCTTTCACTCTTTTTACATTTACTCTAAACTGAAGGATACCCATCTCTCTACTCTGCTACTGAAATTGTACCATAAAATTTGAAACCCAGATAATAAAAAATTTACATAGAAGCTGATATTTCACTTGGAATTTCAGATTGCATGTATCTTCAAGCTTTTTTTTTTTTTTTTTTTTTTTTTTTTTTTTTTTTTTTTTTTTTTTTTTTTTTTTTTTTTTTTTTTTTTTTTTTT
>NW_016107780.1:864574-873954 GCF_001604975.1 Cebus imitator | reverse complement strand
TGCTATCCCTCCCATAGCCCCCCCTCCCACCCCTCAACTGGTCCCGGTGTGTGATGTTCCCTTTCCTGTTTCCATGTTTTCTCGTTGTTCAACTCCCACTTATGAGTTAGAACAGGTGGTGTTTTGTTTTCTGTTCTTGTGTCAGTTTGCTGAAAATGATGGTTTCTTGTGAATAACTGTGTACAAGTAAAATTCACATAACTGTTTCTGTGAAAACATATTGCTGAACAGCCATTACAAATGTGACATATTTTTAGACGTTTGTGAGGATATGGCGAAAGAATTAACTCCAACATAAACATATATAAATACTGAGGGAAACTTCAAATAATTTATCATAAAAAACTGTAAACAAATTATAAAAAGTACTTATACTATTTTAAAGAAAGCAAGGTCAATGAAAGTTAGATAAGTCAGTAAAGACTTAACATCTAGGATGTAATCTGGCCATTTATCTATTAGGAAGAAGATAAAATGTATAATCACCTATAAGTGAAAAAATAAATAAAACCACAGTATGAAAACTACGATGTTCAAATTTGTATTTTGGAGAAAAGGGAAATAGAAATGCTTGGTCAACTCAGGACATAGAATAGCTTATACAGCCAAAACAACTATGTGCTTTCTTATGTTACTAACTGGAAACAAAGATCTCCACTTTCTGCAATTCACCCAGAGTACCAGGCATGCAAGAAAACCTTGTGGTCAAAGCATCCTAGCATAGATTCCTGGCACTCTACCTGTCTTAGTCAGTTCAGGCTCCTGTAGTGAAAATATCATACACTAGGTGGCTTAAAAGACAGAAATCTATTTCTCATAGTTCTGGAGGCTGGAAGTCTAATATCAAGTGAACAGCAGATCTGGTTTCTGGTGAGCACCAACTTCTTATATAAGTTTGGAAACTTATACTGATTCTTAGTGATTACACCATTTTCTATATAAATGTTCAAAACTGATCTGCATAATACTTATAGTTTTCCCAAAGACCTCCAGTTTACGTAATTTGTTAGCTACTTTTTCTCTAGTTTATCCAAACCTCTCCTCTCCTGCTTATTTCTTACCTCTCTCGGAGAATTCAGGCCATATATGTTGGCATTTTGATTACTGGAATCTTTTTTTCTTAGCCTATCAGAGATGACTGACAGTGGTTTGGATTATGTACATCCACCTAATATAACGAGAGTATAATTAAACAACAAGATGCTTTAAAAACTGCATTTCTCATCAATTATTACTTTATAATTGAATATTGTACCGTCCTGGACTTAGGAACCAGCAATGATTTAATGACAAAGATACCAAAAGCAACTGCACAAAAAGCAAAAATTGCAAGTGGACTCTAATTAAACTGAAGGGTTTCTGCACAGCAAAATAAACTATCAAGAGAGTAAACAGGCAACCTGCAGAATGGGAGACAATTTTTTGCAAATTATGCATCTGTTAAAGATCTTATCCAGCATCTACAAGGAATTTAAATGAATTTACAAGAGAAAAACAAACATCCCCCTTAAAAAGTGGGCAAAGAACATGAAGATACACTTCTCAAAAGGAGACATGTATGTGGCCAACAAGCACATTTTTAAAAGCTCAGTATCACCGATCATTAGAGAGATTCAAATCAAAACCACAATGATATACCATCTCACACGCATCAAAATGGCTATCACTAAAAGGTCAAAAAAGACAACGTTGCAAAGAACAGGGAACACTCATACGCTGTTGATGGGAGTGTAAATTAGTTCAATCATTGTGGAAAGGAGTATGTAATGATTTCTCAAACTGCTAAAAGCAGAACTACCATTCAACCCAGCAATACCATTACTGGATACATACCCAGAGGAATATAAATTATTTTACTGTAAAGATACAGGCATGTGAATGTTCATATGGCACCATCTGCAATAGCAAAGACATGGAATCAACCTAAATGCCCATCAATGACAGATTAGATAAAGAAAATATGGAATACTATGCAGTCATAAAAAATGAAATTATGTATTTTGAAGGAAAATGCAGGGAGCTAGAGGCTGTTCTTTTTAAATACTGCGTGTTCTCATGTATAAGTGGGAGCTAAATGATAAGAACTTAAGAACACAAAGAAGGAAACAACAGACACTGGAGTTTACTTGAGGGTGGAGGGTGGAAGGAGAGAGCGAAGCAGTAACAATAACTATTGGGCACTGGGCTTAATACCTGGGCGATAAAACAATCTGTACAACAAACCCCCATGACACGAGTTTACCTATGCATTATAACAACCTTCACATGTACCCCTAAACCTAAAAGTTAAAAAAAAAGTTAAGTAAAAAAAATACATTTTTATGCTTTGGTTTTTAAAAAGCAAGTTGTTAATATGAACATTTATGCATGAAAGACAAAACTCATATCAACAAGCTGGAATTATATCTTAAAAACAACAACATGAAATTCAAAGAATGCCAAATACAACATTTTGCATTTACACAACAGAAATCAATTGGATATGTATATAGTCTGAGGAATACGAATAGAAAACATGGCATGTGGAAGAAATTTAGGAATTATCTAAACGTGATTTGTACATGTTATACTCTAAACCAACCATGGGATATATAAAGACTCATCAAGGGGTAGGTCAGTCTGTCATAGAAATGAGAGTGATACAGAAATTAAGGATTTTGGTTAGGCCCTTGGAGAAGCAATTTCTACAGTCATCCCAGGAGGTTCATAAGCCAACCTTGGACAAGGAGAAATATACTTAAATAAATAACATAAATAAAATTAGATTGTAGAGCATAAAGAATATGGTGACTGAATATCGTCTGTAAAAAAATTAGTAATTGCAGTTACTGTAGATGTAAAGGTTAATTCAATTTAAAATCTCAAAGGAAGAGCTTACCATAAGGTGTCACACATGTGTTGAGGTGACAAGGGTGGAAATAATTCACATTTAGGAATTCACAAAAAAGCTGAATATTTTTCATGTTGTATCACAGGGTCTGATACAAGGTAAAATATTATTGAATAAATTACCATTAAATAAAGAACAAAAGCTTTTTTTTTTTTTGAGACAGAGTTTTGCTCTTGTTGCCCAGGCTGAAATGCTGAAGTGCAATGGCACCATCTCAGCTCACCATAACCTCTGCCTCCCAGATTCAAGCAATTCTCCTGCCTCAGCCTCCCGAGTAGCTGGGATTACAGGCATCCACCACCACCACCTGGCTAATGTTGTATTTTTAGTAGAGACGGGATTTCTCCATATTGTTCAGGCTGGTCTCAAACTCCCGACCTCAGGTGATCCACCCGCCTCAGTCTCTCAAAGTGCTAAGATTACAGGTGTGAGTCACTGTGCCGGGCCAGGACAAAATCTTGTATGGAGCAAGGCCAAACAGATATGAGATTAGAAGTGGAGGTCGGCTTTGTTTGGTTTTTGATTTATTATAAATTTTAATGGCCAACTTCAAAAGGTGGGGTTTGCTAAAAAATCCAAAACTGGGACTTGAATCCTTCATTCTACGAATCTCCAAACTGAATGTCACACCTGCTCATGGAAAAAAACTTTATTTCTAAACAACTGTGGTACAGATTTCTTATTTTAAGACCATAATTTTTATTTAAAAATTGTAATTGCTATCCTATCCCCTGGTCAGACCTAACATGACTTTTCCTGGCTTCGGAAAGCTTTCCCTGAGGAATTATAGTTAGGAAAAGAAGGCTGTCCATGAAGGAAAGAATATAAAAGCCAGATGTGAAGTCTTGAAGATGGCTCTAAGTGTTTTGGACATTATTACGAAGAAAACTGTCAAAGCAGGTTTGTGCCTCTTAAATTTTGTCTATTATGGAGGATAATTTAATGTAGAAATATTAGAGATAAGCAAAACTATTAAGAGATTTTATAGGGTTAATAATATTGAAACACAAAGAGTAATAAATTAAATGACATTATCAGGAATTAAATAAGTTCAATTCAGAAAATGTGGAATATTCTAAAATAAAATTGATCTGTTTTTTTTCCAAATGATATATTTATGGGAAAAAAACAGGAAGATGAAAAGATACTTCAGAGACATAATAAACAAAACCAATAATATTTGGTTGGACATTGACATCTTCCCCAGAAAAAAATACATTTTGGTGACTATTGGGGAAATCCGACTTATGAGTTATCAGATTAGATGATCTAGTAACATTAGTAGATAACTTTCAGAAGTTATGTGTAATTTTTATATAATGACATAGAGTTGTTAATGTATTTAGGGATAAATTGCCACCATTATTGTACTATAAAATGTTACAGCTAAAAATAAGTATATAAGCATGTAAAATATGAAGGCGATATATAAAATGTGCAACAAATATCAAAATATTGAAAACAGTTTTGGATAGAGGTTATGGTTACATTGCACTTATTTTACTGTTCACTGTGCTTTGGAGTATACTTAGTTGTTTTGAAATAGTTTTAAAGAGCTATTACATTAAATTTTAGAAAACCTCAAAATGCAAGGGACCAGCTGGGTAAGAAAACCAGTATTATGGGAAATGAGAAAAGCACTTTGGAAGTCCAAGGCAGGAGAATTGCTTGAGTCTAGCATGGGGTAACATAGTAAGACTCTATCTCTACTAAAAGTTTAAAAAAAAAATTAGCCAAGCATTGCAGTGCTTGGGGTAACATAGTAAGACCCTATCTCTACCAAAAGTTTAAGACTAGCTTGGGGTAACATAGTAAGACCTATCTCTACCAAAGGCAGTGCTCAGTGTAACATAGTAAGACCCTATCTCTACTAAAAGCTTAAGACTAGCTGAGGTAACATAGTGAGACCCTATCTCTACCAAAAGTTATAAAAATAAAAATAAAAAAAAAAAAAATAGCCAAGCATGGCAGTGCATGCCTATAGTCCCAGCTACTCAGGATGCTGAGGTGGGACGATTTCTTGGGCCCAGGAGGTTGCAGTGAGCCAAGATCGTGCCACTGCACTCCAGACTGGAGACACACCAAGAAGCGTTCCAAAAAAAGAAAGTGTGGGGTGTGGAGGATGGAGGCGGGTGGGAAGAGAGAAGAGAAACTGGAATTAAGAACAATACTAAAGCAGAAAATTTTATAAAGTAGGCGGTATTTCAAAAACAGATATTGAAAACAATGCAATTTTTTATTTCCTTCTTCAGGATCAAACCATTTAAAATTTTCAATGTAAAATTCATCCATTATTAGTCATCTAAAATTGCAAATTTAATAATCACATCAAAGTAGTTGTTAGAAAACATTAAAGCTAACTTTTGAGAAGGGCAGTAGCTTTTGTAATATTTTTACCCATCTCCTCTTTACATGGGTGTTTATTCATTTAAACTTAATCTGTATCTGTTCTCTTTCTATTTGAGCCCCAGCTTCTCATTCTTGTGTAATTGAAGTGTTTCATCTTTCAAGTACCTCTTCCCAGGTCCTGAATAGTTTATATCCTAATACTCTAATTCTCAAAGGCTTATCCGCTACATTGATATCAGAGGGTCCTTATGAAAGAACCATTAAGGACTATCAGAGATGACAGTTAGACTCAAATTATGCAATGAGGTGCCTCTGTGACTTTAGAATTTGTCATAGTCTACCACGTCTGGGTTATTCCTTTCAAGTCCAATCTAAGACAATACCAACTATAAGATGCACCAGTAACATGCATTTGCCAATAGGATCTTTACCTGTGTCTTTATCTTTTTTTACTCAAAAAATTGTATTGATGCAGTGATTTATTCACTGGCTTAAGAGGTTGTAGTTGTCTTCTTTTGTTCACAGAAAAATCTGGTGACCCGTGAAAACTGGAATCACATTTAATTTCTAAAACAAGACTTTCACCAGAATAACAATGCTCCACATACAATGGCAATACTGTTCCTCTCAACTGTATCTTTTGTCCTGTTTCAAATAAAGTTTAGATTGCCTTTATTCTGAAATTATTTCTAAATCTATTATTTAGAAATGCTATTCAGTATATTCTCTCAAACAATAAATGACTAAATAAGTTGAAGACATGATAAATGACACAGAACATGATCATGAAATATGTTAAAAATCCAAAGCAATAAAATAAGGCTAAAATCAAATCAGCCTTCAAACATCTTAAGGTGCTAGACCCCACAAATTGTAGAATTGAGATTTTGTGATACCCACCATTGAAGAGGACATGTCCAGCTCAAAGCCATGAAGAATATAATTAAGATCAATTTTTTGGTCCAGCCAATATCTCAGTGATTACATGCAAAATGATATGGCCATATTAATTTCATCTCTTGATTAAAGAAATCATAAAAATTGAACAAGATTGCCCACCTTTTTAGTCACTACGAGGCCATATATACTCTTGTATGAATCACTCACTGATATGTTCTGGAAAATGTGCCCTTAGGCAATTTTGTCATTGTGTGAACCTCATGGTTTACTTACACAAACCTAGACGACATAGCTTACTACAGACCTAGAATAGACGGTATAGCCTACTGCTCCTAGGCCACAAACCTGTGCAACATGTTATAAACATATCTCAACATAGAAAAGGCATAGTAAAACCACAGCATTACACAGTATCATAATGAGATCAAAATATATGTGGTCTGTCATTGATGAAACATTGTTATGCTGCTTATGACTGTATTCTGAAAGGATAGGATAGTATTTATAACACATGTAGAAATATTCTATCATACAAAATATTTTGACAGTATATTTAAAATACTTGATTCAAAATATAACTATTATAAACATATTCAAATACCTTTATTCTCTGTAGCAAATAAAATAATTAACCATATTTAAACATATTACTGTATTGTATGGCTTCCAACTAAATGGAATTAATATATTTGAGATAATTCATCTACAAAAAACACATATGACTCAAAGAATCCATTGCAAAATTTTTACTAAGTAATTTCTAATGGTACTAGAAAAATAGAGATAATAACTATATTTTATAATGACACTTTTGTTTGCTAGAAAATCAATTTTTGGTGACTCAAGTGAACTGCAAAAAAAAAAAAAAAAAGGCAGATCATAACAGTGCATTGAGCGTGGCCTACTTACGATCCAGCTAACTGCTTGAAAGAAAGAGCGCTCGGTAGGATGACAACGTGAATTTCCTGTGTGTGCCTTTAGCAGGCGGTATCCCAAGCAACTACACAATATCACCCAAGGAATCATCAGGGTCTGCCTATTGATGTTGTGCTCTTCATTGTTTATGAATCCAGAAGGTGAATTTTAGCACAAAGTGTTCCGGAAAACACCAGTCATCCTTCTGTTTTTTCTCTTTGTTTTTGAACTTGAGGATCATAAGTTTGTTAAAATAGCTTCTACTGACCTCATACGCTGTATAGGCTCAACCAACCTCCTTATCGTCTTTATTCTACCAGATGCTTTATTATAGCAAGCTGTCATTTGTAACTAAGTTCATTCTTTCAAAAGTTTTTGTGACTTTTTTTTTCCTGGGGGAATAAAGAAGTGGGAATAATAACCTCCTTTTTGCTGTTTTAATTCATCCAGGGTAATGTACCTTTTAATAGGAACCTCCTTTTTTTTCATGTATTTGATTTTTGCAATCAACTATATTACTACTTTCTGGGTGACAGAGTAATACCCTGTCTCAAAATAATGATGATAATTGCCTTCTCTTTCTATCTGAGTTCCAGTAACAATCTCCTTCCTCTGTCTCTTTAAGCCAAAGGTGGTAATAGTTCAACACCCCTTTTCCCTTCTATATCCTTCCCACATCTTCATAAATTATCCTTTATTAACTCTTTTTTGTAATGACTCCATGTTCATCCCCTTCTACTTTAATGCTGGGGCATTCATAATATTTTACTAATATTTTATCATAGTGCTTAAAACACTATAACAGGTTTTAAATAGTTCCATAAATATTTCTCCAATAAAATGTGAGTTATTTGAAAAAAAATCTTATTTACACATATTGATTTCTTTTAGCACATGTAAGTGTTTTCCATATATTGAAAAAAAATAAATATTTTTTCAATTGAGATTGAGGTGTTTGGTCTTTCATAGAAAGATAAAGAACAAAAGTTCAAACTCTTACTTTAGAAGCTGCCATTTATCAGCTTACTGACTTTGCATATGTAATTTAATTTCTTTCTTAAATCACCTTTAGGCATTGATGAAATTATGTCAGCTATTGGTGGATGCAGAAAATCTTTAATGAAAGATCATGGCCATGATTAGAGAATCAATGCAATAAAGGGCACTGAATTAAATTTTATGTCTTATTCTGTGGAAGATTAATTTAAATGATTTTATCTTTGTCAAAAAATAATATTTTGTCTGTTGATACCCTGTGCACTTGACGAAAATGTGTGCAGTTATTCGAGAAACAATCAGGACCATTCTTTGATGGAGAAAATAATGCTATGAATAGCAACAACCAACTTCAATTTATAGCATTCTTCTAACAGTTCAATATATGGCATGTATAGAAAAATAAGTAAACTAATTACTTAGTACTGTGGAACTTTAATCTCATATCCTTTGCTTATTATCCTACAACAAGGTATTTCATTTTTTCTTACAGGCACACTTACACACAAACAAAGAAATCAAAATGGTTATCTAATGTTTAAGCAGAACACTGTTAATCCTTAATAAGTTTGTAATATATTTAGAAAAACAGATATGTAACATATATATGGCGATATAAAAAAGAAATGAACCTTCTATCCCATACCCAAAAATAGTCACTAAGTAGGCATGATTACTGACCAAGTAAATGCACAGGTAATGATCATTATGAGACTTGATAATTAAATCATTATAACAGGTGTATTATGCAAGGAAATAATCTGGTACCAAAGATAAAAGATAAGAAGTGAAATATACTAACAACATCGTACCCTGTGCTGTTTCTCCCTGGTGAAATAAATTAAACCTTGTATAGGACAGGCTCAACATTAGATGACACAGAGAACTGTTCTTGTCATATCTTTAGCAGTTAACATGTGTAACCTGGGAATTCTGGGGTTTGTGGGCTTGCACTTTAGCCACTGAAGATTCTGCATCTTTCTTGTATCTCCGTTTCTCTATTGTAAAAGACCAAGGTGGCCATTTTCAGGAGGCCCTCTAACGTACTATCTAGTCCCAGGGCCCATTTCTGTAACTTCCTCCTGATATCAGGGACCAAGTAATAAATTTATCCTTTACAATAAGCTATCCCCCAACCAAATCATGAGATAGAGCGGTGTGATTTACGAAGGCCTCTCTTAGCCTTTCCAGAAGGGCAGTGGGATTTTTATCAAATCCCTGATTGGTCATGGACAACTTAGTATAATTGAGAGGCTTGGTCTTGGTCCTAGGTAAGTCCTCCATTATGTGCACCTGAAAGTCATTCCTTTTCCAGTCTTCCATCTCATCA